>NW_026575275.1:30000-105000 GCF_028641065.1 Leucoraja erinaceus | reverse complement strand
CAAACAGCATTTTTCCACCAACACGAACAAACAGTTTTACATATATCGGATTAAATAAATGACCCTACCCCCTCCGCTGCTAGTGTTGTGCGGTGAAATACGGGTCAGTCATAAACAATGAAAAGGCAATAATTGAAACTAAATTGGGGGCCAAAGGTTTGTTATATGTAAACAGTGGTCAGGGATGCCGTTCCTTACGGGTCAATAATGGTTCGATCGAACTCCGATTATTCTTGATTTAACTGTGTTTAATAGTCTGGTGTTCGTGTGCCCAGTTTTAAGGGACGTTCGTTTACCGGGACCCACACCTGCTTGAAATCTCCCTCCCCCCCCACCCCCCCCCCAACCAAGTGTACCATCTTCAAAGATAGACACGAAATGCTGGAGTAACTCCGCGGGAGAGGCAACATCTCTGGAGAGAAGGGATGAAGTTGAAGGGGGAAAAGATTTAATAGGGATTCGAGGGCTATCTTTTATCTATCTACACACAGAGGGTGGTGGGTGTATAGAACGAGCTGCCAGAAGAGGTAGTTGAGGCTGGGACTATCCCAATGTTTGAGAAACAGTTGGACAGGTACATGGATAGAAACATAGAAAATAGGTGCAGGAGTAGGCCATTCGGCCCTTCGAGCCTGCACCGCCATTCAATATGATCATGGATGATCATCCAACTCAGTATCCCGTACCTGCCTTCTCTCCATACCCCCTGATCCCTTTAGTCACAAGGGCCACATCTAACTCCCTCTTAAATATAGCCAATGAACTGTGGCCTCAACTACCTTCTGTGGCAGAGAGTTCCACAGATTCACCACTCTCTGTGTAAAAAATGTTTTTCTCATCTCAGTCCTAGAAGAATTCCCCCTTATCCTTAAACTGTGACCTCTTGTTCTGGACTTCCCCAAACATCGGGAACAATCTTCCTGCATCTAGCCTGTCAAACCCCTTAAGAATTTTGTAAGTTTCTATAAGGTCCCCCCTCAATCTTCTAAATTCCAGCAAGTACAAGCCGAGTCTATCCAGTCTTTCTTGAAGGAGGAAAAGATTTAATAGGAATTTGAGGACTTTTTCGCACAGAGGGTGGTGGGTGTATGGAACGAGCTGCCAGAGGAGGTAGTTAAGGCTGGGACTATCCCAATATTTGAGAAACAGTTGGACAGGTACATGGATAGGACAGGTTTGGAGGGATATGGACCAAGCGCAGGCTGGTGGGACTAGTGTAGCTGGGACATTGTTGGCCGGTGTGGGCGAGTTGGGCCGAAGGGACTGTTTCCACACTGTATCACTATATGACTCTATGAATGTGTGAATTACAGGTCGAGATCCTCTACAGAAGTGCTGAAGTGCTAACACAACCTCCACAACCATACACAAAAACAGCTTCTGTCCACGAGAGCCATTCTACACCCCTCCATTATAGGTCTGTAAGCCAAATACTGATGACGTCTCCAAGATTGTTAAGGGCTTGGACACACTAGAGGCAGGAAACATGTTCCCGATGTTGGGGGAGTCCAGAACCAGGGGCCACACAGTTTAAGAATAAGGAGTAAGCCATTTAGGACAGAGACGAGGAAACACTTTTTCTCACAGAGGGTGGTGAGTCTGTGGAATTCTCTGCCTCAGAGGGCGGTGGAGGCCGGTTCTCTGGATGATTTCAAGAGAGAGCTAGATAGGATTCTTAAAGATAGCGGAGTCAGGGGATATGGGGAGAAGGCAGGAACGGGGTACTGACTGGGATGATCAGCCATGATCACATTGAATGGCGGTGCTGGCTCGAAGGGCTGAATGGCCTACTCCTGCACCTATAGTCTATTGCACTTTAGATATCTACATGTGTAATATATAACGAAGCTGCCCCTTGTTTTTTTTTTAATATATAATTTATGATGCATTTATAAGTGATACACTAAGATTGTGTACGTACTTTATGATGTTTTTAATATGCAATGAATTTTTATGTAATGTTGTCCCTTGTCTGGACCTTGAATCTGAAATAAAGTGTAGTATTATTATTATTATTATTATTATTATTATTATTATTATTATTATTATTAATAATAAAGAGTATTATTATTACTCGTGCACTTTATTTTTACATTTTTTGATTATAACTGATTTTTAATTGTTGGCTGTATCTTGTGTGATTTCACCAAGTCAAATTCCTTGTATATAAGTACATTCTTGGCCAATAAATTGATTCTGATTCTGATACTGATTCTGAGTGATATGAATGAATGAATGAATGAATGAATGGTTTATTTATTATTGGTTATACATTAAAAAGAACAAAGCATTAATATCTGTGTGAATATGAACCAACACTGTATCCATTTCACACAATGATCACATAATCAATGACCGAATAAAAGGAAAAGGCTGAAGCCACACAGCTTTTTTTTTGCCTATCCTATACAATCCATAGAAACATAGAAACATAGAAAATAGGTGCAGGAGTAGGCCATTCGGCCCTTCGAGCCTGCACCGTCATTCAATATGATCATGGCTGATCATCCAACTCAGTATCCTGTACCTGCCTTCTCTCCATACCTCCTGATCCCTTTAGCCACGAGGGCGACATCTAACTCCCTCTTAAATATAGCCAATGAACTGTGGCCTCAACTACCTTCTGCGGCAGAGAATTCCAGAGATTCACCACTCTCTGTGTGAAAAATGTTTTTCTCATCTCGGTCCTAAAAGATTTCCCCCTTATCCTTAAACTGTGACCCCCTTGTCCTGGACTTCCCCAACATCGGGAACGATCTTCCTGCATCTAGCCTGTCCAACCCCTTAAGAATTTTGTAAGTCTCTATAAGATCCCCCCTCAATCTTCTAAATTCTAGCGAGTACAAGCCGAGTCTATCCAGTCTTTCTTCATATGAAAGTCCTGACATCCCAGGAATCAGTCCGGTGAACCTTCTCTGTACTCCCTCTATGGCAAGAATGCCTTTCCTCAGATTAGGAGACCAAAACTGTACGCAATACTCCAGGTGTTGTCTCACCAAGACCCTGTACAACTGCAGTAGAATCTCCCTGCTCCTATACTCAAATCCTTTTGCTATGAATGCTAACATACCATTCGCCTTCTTCACTGCCTGCTGCACCTGCATTCCTACTTTTAATGACTGGTGTACCATGACACCCAGGTCTCGTTGCATCTCCCCTTTTCCTAATCGGCCACCATTCAGATAATAGTCTACTTTCCTGTTTTTGCCACCAAAATGGATAACCTCATATTTATCCACATTATACTGCATCTGCCATGCATTTGCCCACTCACCCAGCCTATCCAAGTCACCTTGCAGCCTCCTAGCATCCTCCTCACAGCTAACACTGCCCCCCAGCTTCGTGTCATCTGCAAACTTAGAGATATTGCATTCAATTCCCTCGTCCAAATCATTAATATATATCGTAAATAGCTGGGGTCCCAGTACTGAGCCTTGCGGTACCCCACTAGTCACTGCCTGCCATTGTGAAAAGGACCCGTTTACTCCTACTCTTTGCTTCCTGTTTGCCAGCCAGCTCTCTATCCACGTCAATACTGAACCCCCAATACCGTGTGCTCTAAGTTTGTATAATAATTTCTTATGTGGGACCTTGTTGAAAGCCTTCTGAAAGTCCAGATATAACACATCCAATGGTTCTCCCTTGTCCACTCTACTAGTTACATCCTCGAAAAATTCTATAAGATTCGTCAGACATGATTTACCTTTCATAAATCCATGCTGAATTTGTCCAATGATTTCACCAATTTCCAAATGTGCTGCTATCCCATCTTTAATAACTGACTAGCAGTTTCCCGCACTACCGATGTTAGACTAACTGGTCTGTAATTCCCTGTTTTCTCTCTCTCTCCCTTTTTTAAAAGTTGGGTTATATTAGCTACCCTCCAATCCTCAGGAACTACTCCAGAATCTAAAGAGTTTTGAAAAATTATCACTAATGCATCCACTATTTCTGGGGCCACTTCCTTAAGTACTCTGGGATGCAGCCTATCTGACCCTGGGGATTTATCGGCCTTTAATCCATTCAATTTACCTAACACCACTTCCCGGCTAACCTGGATTTTACTCAGTTCCTCCATCTCATTTGACCCCCGGTCCCCTGCTATTTCCAGCAGATTATTTAAGTCTTCCTTAGTGAAGACAGAACCAAAGTAGTTATTCAATTGGTCTGCCATGTCCTTGTTCCCCATGATCAACTCACCTGTTTCTGACTGCATGGGACCTACATTTGTTTTAACTAATCTTTTTCTCTTCACATATCTATGAAAACTTTTGCAGTCATTTTTTATGTTCCCTGCCAGTTTTCTTTCATAATCCATTTCCCTTTCCTAATTAAGCCCTCCTCTGCTGGCCTCTGAATTTCTCCCAGTCCTCTGGTAGGCTGCTTTTTCTGGCTAATTTGTATGCTTCATCTTTTGTTTTGATACTATCCCTGATTTCCCTTGTTATCCATGGATACACTACCTTCCCTGATTTATTTTTTTGCCAAACTGGGATGGACAATTGTTGTATTTCATCCATGCAGTCTTTAAATGAGGGGGCGCTGCCCTGTGCATGGCTGCCCAGCCAGCAGCTATCCGTCTTTTCATCTCTTTTTTAAAAATTTTTAGTTAGTTAAAGTGTTTTTGTTCCGGAGGTCTAGACTTTTTTGTGGGGGGGTGGGGGGAGGGGGGGGGGGGAGGGGGGGAAACTATCTTTCAGGGTCCCTACCTGGTCGGAGAGGCAGCTTCTCTCCGGGCTGCAGTTTCGACCCGTCCTCGTGGCCTCCCAGCGGGCCTGGAGCGGCCTTTCCTGTCGGGGACTGCCCAGAACCATGGCTTCGGCAGCGGCGGCACAGCGCTGGAGCGCTATCGCCGAGTGGAGCGGGCGATGCCTTGCCCGGGTCGCCGCGCTGGAGCTGAAGACCGCCGAGAAAAACATCGCGGAGCTGCGGGACTGTGGAGCGACCAGCTGCGGGCAGCGACGCTGAACTTTACACTGGGATCCTGGGATCTCACGACGAGATCGCCAGTTGTGAAGCTCCATCCGGCGCGGCCTTGTCGGCTTCGGAAGCCGCGGCCTCCAGTACGGAGGCGGCCGTTCCAGGGTTCCCAAGCCGCTGTGAGGATTCTCCCGACGCCGGAGCACCATCACCCGGCGAGAACGGCCAGGAACATCGGGCCTCCGTAGAGGCAACTGTGGAGGCCTCAATAGGCCCGACTATGGGTGGACATGGCATGGGGACTGGACATTGTGCTTTCCCTCATAATGGGAACCATTGTGGGGGGATGTGTTTTTGTTTAAATCTCTTATTAATGTTATGTCTGTATTCTTTCTTTATATGCTGCATTGGCAAGAAGAATTTCACTACACCTAGGTGTATGTGACCAATAAAATAACCTTTGAACCTTTGAACCTTTGAAATGCCTTCCATTGCATATCCACCGTCAACCCATTAAGAATCAATTGCCAGTCTATCTTGGCCAATTCACGTCTCATACCCTGAAAGTTACCTTTCTTTAAGTTCAGGTCCCTTGTTTCTGAATTAACAATGTCACTCTCCATCCTAATGAAGAACTCAACCCCAAGCAGCATCCCTGGAGAGGAGGAATGGGCAACATTTTGGGTTGAGACCCTTCTTCAGACTTCTTCAGTATGATGAGCGTTGGACGGCACTGGGCCTGTACTCGTTGGAGTTTAGAAGGATGAGGGGGACCTTTGGAACTTTGGATCGGAGATGAGGAGGAATTTTTTAGTGAGAGGGTGGTGAATCTGTGGAATTCATTGCCACAGACGGCTGTGGAGGCCAAGCCCATGGATATTTTTAAGGAGGAGATGGATGGATTTCTTGATTAGTACGGGTGTCAGGGGTTATGGGGAGAAGGCAGGAGAATGGGGTTGAGAGAGAGAGATAGATCAGCCATGATCGAATGGCGGAGTTGGGCCGAATGGCCTAATTCTGCTACCATCACATGAATATTAACTTAAGGGGAGATGGGAGGCGAATGACAAAATCATGAAAAATAAATCGGGTAAATGCTCAGAGGACCAGAGGTCATAGGTTCAAGGTGAAGGGGAAAAGATTCAATAGGAATCCGAGGGGTAACCTTTTCACACAAGTGTATGGAACGAGCTGCCAGAGGAGGTAGTTGAGGCTGGGACTATCCCATCATTTAAGAAACCGTTGGACAGGTACATGGATAGGACAGGTTTGGAGGGATATGGACCAAGCGCAGGCAGGTGGGACTAGTGTAGCTGGGACAATGATGGCCAGTGTGGGCACATTGGGGCTGTTTCCACACTGTATCACTCTATGACTCCATGACTTTAATTAGGCTGAGAGGGAAAGATAGATAAGCCAAGATCGAAAGGCTGTGTAGACTCTGTCAAAGCTGCCACAGCCAGACAGAAAAACATTTTTTATCCACGAGTAGTTGCTCTACTCAACAGCCAAAAATCTGTAGCCTCCCTTTGAAACATAGAAACATAGAAATTAGGTGCAGGAGTAGGCCATTCGGCCCTTCGAGCCTGCACCGCCATTCAATATGATCGTGGCTGATCATCCAACTCCGTATCCTGTACCTGTCTTCTCTCCATACCCCCTGATCCCTTTAGCCACAAGGGCCACATCTAACTCCCTCTTAAATATAGCCAATGAACTGGCCCCAACTACCCTCTGTGGCAGAGAGTTCCAGAGATTCACCACTCTCTGTGTGAAAAAAGTTCTTCTCATCTCAGTTTTAAAGGATTTCCCCCTTATCCTTAAGCTGTGACCCCTTGTCCTGCACTTCCCCAACATCGGGAACAATCTTCCTGTATCTAGCCTGTCCAACCCCTTAAGAATTTTGTAAGTTTCTATAAGATCCCCCCTCAATCTCCTAAATTCTAGAGAGTATAAACCAAGTCTATCCAGTCTGGTATTTTGTTGGTTCACATGCTTGATCAATGGTGTTTTATCATTAATGTTTTATTATTATTAACGTTTAGTGTTTTCTGAGTCATTCGTAAACTGTCACTGTATGTCATGTTGTTACTTGTGGGCGGAGCACCAAGGCAAATTCCTTGTATGTGAATACTTGGCCAATAAACTTTCTTACTTGTTTAAGAAGGAACTGCAGATGCTGGAAAATCGAAGGTAGACAAAAATGCTGGAGAAACTCAGCGGGTGCAGCAGCATCTATGGAGCGAAGGAAATAGGCAACGTTTCGGCACGAAACGTTGCCTATTTCCTTCGCTCCATAGATGCTGCTGCACCTGCTGAGTTTCTCCAGCATTTTTGCCTACCTTAAACTTCCTTACTTACGTACTTAGACCCGATGGACCGAATGCAAACTGATGAACTTATGAACTTGGGAGAGTTGAGCATTCGGTTTGTCATCCTGTACCTTCTTCCCCTCGGCAGGGGTGAAAGGAGAGCGCGGCTGGGCTGGTGTGGGTCTTTGATGATGCTGGCTGCCTCTTAGAAAACCCTTTTAACGCACTTTTGCGAGGCAGTGGAACCTATCAGCAGTGTTAGTGATTGGGGCACGGAGCACGTCAACACTTAATAAATTTGAAGGGTGATTAAAAGAGAAGAAAATAACAGGGCAAGCGAGAGAGGGAGAAAATGCGGCCTCTTGCCCGAGTGGCAAACTGGGGATGAGAACTAACAGAGTGATCTGTTTATATTACAAACTGGTGTTTTCACTCAGTTGAGCTAATTATTTGTTACAAGTGGAACAGAAAGACAGGAATTTTTATCGCAGGTTGGGTCTCCTGTGTAACCCGAGATTCAACGAACGAGAGCGTTACCTTTTAAAATGGTTTCACCGGCAGGTACCCTTGCCCCGTAAAGCTGTCCGCGCCCCACAGCGGGAATGAATCACCCACGGGATGGCCCTCGTTAATTGTGTGCGTTCGTACGTCGAGGAGTTAGTTACCAACCACTAAACGGGTTCTGGCGGAGCATGTCACGGTCGTTTAGTTTAGGCTGTTGTCCCGTGCGCCAAGGTGTTTTAGAAACATAGAAACATAGAAATTAGGTGCAGGAGTAGGCCATTCGGCCCTTCGAGCCTGCACCACCATTCAATATGATCATGGCTGATCATCCAACTCAGTATCCCGTACCTGCCTTCTCTCCATACCCTCTGATCCCCTTGGCCACAAGGGCCACATCTAACTCCCTCTTAAATATAGCCAATGAACTGGCCTGAACTACCCTCTGTGGCAGAGAGTTCCAGAGATTCACCACTCTCTGTGTGAAAAAAGTTCTCCTCATCTCGGTTTTAAAGGATTTCCCCCTTATCCTTAAGCTGTGACCCCTTGTCCTGGACTTCCCCAACATCGGGAACAATCTTCCTGCATCTAGCCTGTCCAACCCCTTAAGAATTTTGTAAGTTTCTATAAGATCCCCTCTCAATCTCCTAAACTCTAGAGAGTATAAACCAAGTCTATCCAGTCTTTCTTCATAAGACAGTCCTGACATCCCAGGAATCAGTCTGGTTTCTGTTTTAGTTTGGTTTAGTTTCGAGGTGGAGCGCGGAAACAGGCCCTTGCGGCCCACCCGAGTCCGCGCCGACCTAATTTGAGGAAGGACATTCTTGCATTCAAGTGGGGAAAAGGGGAGGTACACCGGGATCTGGGGGTCCTTGTACATCAGTCTATGAAAGTAAGCATGCAGGTACAGCAGGCAGTGAAGAAAGCGAATGGCATGTTGGCCTTTATAACAAGAGGAATAGAATGCATTTTGTTGTCTCTGTACTGTACACTGACAATGACAATTAAAATTGAATCTGAATCTGAATCTGAATCTAAACATAGGAGCAAAGACGTCCTTCTGCAGTTGTACAGAGCCCTAGTGTACAGAGACCACACCTGGATTATTGTGTGCAGTTTTGGTCCCCTTATTTGAGGAAGGACATTCCTGCTATTGAGGGAGTGCAGCGTAGGTTTACAAGGTCAATTCCCGGGATGGCGGGACAGTCATATGCTGAGAGAATGGAGCAGCTGGGCTTGTACACTCTGGAGTTTAGAAGGATGAGAGGGGATCTCATTGAAACATATAAGATTGTTAAGGGCTTGGACACACTAGAGGCAGGAAACATGTTCCCGATGTTGGGGGAGTCCAGAACCAGGGGCTACAGTTCAAGAATAAGGAGTAAGCCATTTAGAACGGAGACGAGGAAACACTTTTTCTCACGGAGAGTTGTAAGTCTGTGGAATTCTCTGCCTCAAAGGGCAGTGGAGGCAGTTTCTCTGGATGCTTTCAAGAGAGAGCTTGAAAGAGATAGGGCTCTTAAAGATAGCGGAGTCAGGGGATATGGGGAGAAGGCAGGAACGGGGTACTGATTGGGGATGATCAGCCATGATCACATTGAATGGCGGTGCAGGCTCGAAGGGCCGAATGGCCTACTCCTGCACCTGTTGTCTATTGTCTATTGACCAGCGATCATCCCATATGCCAGCACTATCCCACACACACTAGGGAACATTTATCATCTTTACCGAATATTGTTTTAAGACTTTAGACTTTTGAGGGTGAGCGTGGAAACAGGCCCTTCGGCCCACCGAGTCCATGTTGGCCGGCGATCACACCCATAAACTAACACTATCCTACACACACTGGGGACAATTTTCAATCTTTATCAAAGCCAATTAACCTACACACACCCACACATCTTTGGAGTGTGGGAGGAAACAGAAGCAGCCGGAACCCCCCCCCCCCCCCCCCCCCCCCCCCACGCACGCACGTACGTACGAACTCCGCAAAGACAGCATCCGGAGTCGGGATCGAACCTGGGTTTCTGGGTCTGTGAGGCAGCAGCTCCACCACTGCTTTCCGTGCTGCACAGGTCCGCACAGACTCAGTGGGCCGAAGGGCCTGTTTCCCTGCTGTATCTCCAAACTAAACGAAACAAACTACCTCAGTATTTGGGACAATAAACTCAACTAAACTAAACCATCGCGTCTTATGCGGATGTTGCCAGGACACGAGGGCCTGAGCTACAGGGAGAGGTGGAGCCGGCTGGGACTCTATTCCTTGGAGCGCAGGAGGATGAGGGGTGATCTTATAGACGTGAATAAAATCATGAGAGGGGAATAGATCGGGTAGATGCACAGAGTCTCTTGCCCAGAGTAGGGGAATCGAGGACCAGAGGACAGAGGTTTAAGGTGAAGGGGGGAAAGATTGAATAGGAATCTGAGGGGTAACTCTTTCACACAAAGGATGGAATTTTAGGCCCACTCAGCTGCTCCTGAGTGGGCCTAATACTAAGCGGAAGCTCAGAGGGGACCGTGCCTTTGCTGTGTCGGCACCCTAATTATGGAACGATCTGCCTCTCCACATTAAACAGGCCTCATCTCTGTCTGTTTTTAAGTCACTTCTAAAAACCCATCTCTTCTCCGTGGCCTTTGATACACAGTAAGATGTCGACTTTATTTACTTGATTTAATTTCTTTTTTGAGGTAGTTGAGGCAGGCACTATCGCAACTTTTAAGAAACACTAGACTAAGTGGGACCCGTTGGGTCCCAGCATCACACGGGAGGGCTGGTCCCCCAACGCAATATTCCACCTCTCCACCAAATCCAATATTGGTGGCCAGTGGTGGGGGGGGGGGGGGGGGGGGGGGGGGGCGTGGCCTTCATGGCGTGATTGACAGGAGAGAGAATCTCAACATTTTTTAAACATTAATAACTCTTTTATTTTTCATCGATGGAAACAATCCTCGGCACCGGATGAACGGAGGGGGACTGAGTAAGATGGACAAAAATCACAGCCATACGTGGTAGCGTTTTTTCTAAAATCAATATAAAGCGCAAATAGGAAGTGATCAAGATTAGACTTTTAATTATATAGAAGGCAAGGCAACTTTAATTAGGCAAGGCAACTTTAATTAGGCAAGGCAACTTTAATTAGGCAACAGAGCTTTAGCATTTCCAAACCAAAGGCAACACAGCTTTAGCATTTCAAAACTATATTTTCAAACCACATTAAGGGCACTGACAGGTCATTAAAACCACTCACAGTTTAGTAGACATGTGTTCAGTGTTATTCACAGCTGAGAGACGTGACCCTCTCGCTCCCCCATCTTGCAGCGACTGACTGAGACACTCAACACCTCCGGGTTGTATAGTCCCTCCGGAAGGGGCGTGGACTTCAGGAGAGAGAATCTCAACATTTTTAAAACACTAATAACTCTTTTATTTTTCATCGATGGGAAAAATCCTCTTGTCCTGCGCAGCGGAAGGGGGCTCTGAGTAAGATGGCCAAAAATCACAGCCGTAATTGGCAGCGTTTTTTCAAAAATCTTGGAGCGCAGGAGGATGAGGGGAGATCTTATAGAGGTGCGCACAATCATGAGAGGAATAGTTTGGGTAGATTCAATAGATTGAGTATTTTGCCCAGAGCAGGGGAATCGAGGACCAACAGAAATAGCTTCAAGGTAAAGGGGTAAAGATTTACAATAAACAATAGACAATAAGTGCAGGAGTAGGCCATTCGGCCCTTCGAGACAGCACCACCATTCAATATGATCTGATCTTGGAATGAACTGATCCTGCACCTTCTGTATTGTTCCCAGAAATACCTGCCATTGTTGTTCCACTGTCATCCCTGCTGGGGTCTATTTCCAGTCAATAGGAATCTGAGGGGTAACTTTTTCACTCAAAGGGTGGTGGGTGTATGGAACGAGCTGCCAGGGGAGGTAGTTGAGGCTGGGACTATCCTAACGTTTAAGAAACAGTTAGACAGGTACATGGATAGGACAGGTTTGCCGGGAACTGAGAGAATGGAGCAGCTGGGCTTGTACACTCTGGAGTTTAGAAGGATGGGAGGACTTCTCATTGAAACATATAAGATTGTTAATGGCTTGGACACGCTAGAGGCAGGAAACATGTTCCCGATGTTGGGGGAGTCCAGAACCAGGGGCCACAGTTTAAGAATAAGGAGTAAGCCATTTAGAACGGAGACGAGGAAACACTTTTTCTCACAGAGAGTGGTGAGTCTGTGGAATTCTCTGTGGTGGAGGCCGGTTCTCTGGATGCTTTCAAGAGAGAGCTAGATAGGGCTCTTAAAAATTGCGGAGTCAGGGGATATGGGGAGAAGGCAGGAACGGGGTACTGATTGGGGATGATCAGCCATGATCACATTGAATGGCGGTGCTGGCTCGAAGGGCTGAATGGCCTTCTCCTGCACCTATTGTCTATTGTCTATTGTCTATTGTCTATTGATTTGGACCAAGCCCAGGCAGGTGGGACTAGTGTAGCTGGGACACGTTGGCCGGTGTGGGCTGAACTAAACTAAACTAAACTAAACTAAACTAAACTAAACTAAACTAAACTAAACTGAACTAAACTGAACTAAACTAAACTAAACTAAACTAAACTAAACTAAACTAAACTAAACTAAACTAAACTAAGCTAAACTAAACTAAACTAAACTAAACCAAACTAAACTAAACTAAACTAAACTAAACTAAACTGAACTGAACTGAACTAAACTAAACTAAACTAAACAGCTTGGTGATCAATATTGGTCAACCATGAGATGGCTATATAGTTCTATTTGCATGACATAATTTGGGTAGACACAAAGTGGGATATTATTTAGTCAGTTTTCCATGAGAGTGTTGGGTGTTTTTTTAATTAACGAGGTTTCCAGACTGCTCTGTTTATCTGTGAAATATTTGTATGGTTTGTATAACTGAGCGATATGAAGTTGTTCTGTGAATTGGAAATGTTTGGATGAATCTTTGTAACTGTAACTGATGTGGATGGTTCTGCAAATGAATAATTTTGTAAGCTGCCAGATATTTGGATAGTTATATGTAACCTCAGGGATCTGTGTTGGGTCCTTTGTTGTTTGTCATGTACGTCAATGATCTGGATGAAGGGGTGGTAAATTGGATTAGTAAGTATGCAGATGATACCAAGATAGGGGGTGTTATGGATAATGAAGAGGATTTCCAAAGTCTACAGAGTGATTTAGGCCATTTGGAAAAATGGGCTGAAAGATGGCAGATGGAGTTTAATGCTGATAAATGTGAGGTGCTACACCTTGGCAGGACAAATCAAAATAGGACGTACATGGTAAATGGTAGGGAATTGAAGAATACAGTTGAACAGAGGGATCTGGGAATAACCGTGTATAGTTCCTTGAAGGTAGAATCTCATATAGATAGGGTGGTAAAGAAAGCTTTTGGTATGCTAGCCTTTATAAATCAGAGCATTGAATATAGAAGCTGGGATGTAATGTTAAAATTGTACAAGGCATTGGCGAGACCAAATCTGGAGTATGGTGTACAATTTTGGTCGCCCAATTATAGGAAGGATGTCAACAAAATAGAAAGAGTACAGAGGAGATTTACTAGAATGTTGCCTGGGTTTCAACAACTAAGTTACAGAGATAGGTTGAATAAGTTAGGTCTTTATTCTCTGGAGCGCAGAAGGTTAAGGGGGGACTTGATAGAGGTTTTTAAAATGATGAGAGGGATAGACAGAGTTGACGTGGACAAGCTTTTCCCTTTGAAAATGGGGAAGATTCAAACAAGAGGACATGACTTCAGAATTAAGGGACAGAAGTTTAGGGGTAACATGAGGGGGAACTTCTTTACTCAGAGAGTGGTAGCGGTGTGGAATGAGCTTCCAGTGGAAGTGGTGGAGGCAGGTTCGTTGGTATCATTTAAAAATAAATTGGATAGGCATATGGATGAGAAGGGAATGGAGGGTTATGGTATGAGTGCAGGAAGGTGGGACTAAGGGAAACAAAGTTGTGTCGGCACGGACTTGTAGGGCCGAGATGGCCTGTTTCCGTGCTGTAATTGTTATATGGTTATATGGTTATATGGTTATGTATCACTGAGGCGTACGAATATGACTGTGTCCATAAACACAGCGACGGGCTTTCCGAATTGAGTATAATTAGTCAGAGGGAAAAGATGTCACCAGTTTTGTGATAGAAACATAGAAACGTAGAAAATAGGTGCAGGAGGAGGCCATTCGGCCCGTCGAGCCAGCACCGCTATTCATTGTCATCATGGCTGATCGTCCCCTATCAATAACCCGTGCCTGCCTTCTCCCCATATCCCTTGACTCCACTAGCCCCTAGAGCTCTATCTAACTCTCTCTTAAATCCATCCAGTGACTTGGCCTCCACTGCCCTCTGTGGCAGGGAATTCCATAAATTCACAACTCTCTGGGTGAAAACATTTTTTCTCACCTCAGTCTTAAATGGCCTCCCCTTTATTCTAAGACTGTGGCCCCTGGTTCTGGAGTGATGAGATAAAGAGTCTTACAGCGTGGAAACAAGCCCTTCTGCCCAACGTGCCCACACCAACCAACAAGCCCCATCTACACTAGTCCCACCTGCTGTATGGGGCGATGAATTCCACAGATTCTCTGCCCTCTGATGAAAGAAATTCCTCCTCTTCTCCTTCCCAACAGAACGTCCTTTGATTCTGAGGCTGTGGCCTCTGGTTCTAGACTCTCCCACATCCTCTCCACACCCACTCTATCCAGGCCTTTCATTATTGCCATAGAGGGAGTGCAGAGAAGGTTCACCAGACTGATTCCTGGGATGTCAGGACTGTCTTATGAAGAAAGATTGGATAGACTCGGCTTGTACTCGCTAGAATTTAGGAGATTGAGAGGGGATCTTATAGAAACTTCTTAAGGGGTTGGACAGGCTAGATGCAGGAAGATTGTTCCCGATGTTGGGGAAGTCCAGGACAAGGGGTCACAGTTTAAGGATAAGGGGGAAATCCTTTAAAACTGAGATGAGAAGAGCTTTTTTCACACAGAGAGTGGTGAATCTCTGGAACTCTCTGCCACAGAAGGTAGTTGAGGCCACAGTTCATTGGCTATATTTAAGAGGGAGTTAGATGTGGCCCTTGTGGCTAAGGGGATCAGAGGGTATGGAGAGAAGGCAGGTACGGGATACTGAGTTGGATGATCAGCCATGATCATATTGAATGGCGGTGCAGGCTCGAAGGGCCGAATGGCCTACTCCTGCACCTAATTTCTATGTTTCTATTTCATTTTTGTTTGACTTTACCTTGCTTCTTCCTGTTCATTGCTCTGCAGTTCCACATCCTGCCCTCTTTCTTCACACATACAATATGTTTCTTCTAATCAATGGGCGGCAAGGTGGAGCAGAGGGAGAGTTGGTGCCTTAAGGGCCTGTCCCACATGGGCGTCATTTACGTGACATCATTTGCACGTCACCACGCACGACGCGCGCACGCTGCGTGGTGACATAGGCAGTGACACGCGGTCCCGCGCGGCGCCCCAGGATTTCGGGATGTACAAAATCTTCGCACACACCATCTGCATGACGCCCAAGTGGGACAGGCCCTTTACAGCGCTTACAGCATCAGCATCGAAGGGCCGAATGGCCTACTCCTGCACCTAATTTCTATGTATTTCTATGTTTCTATGTAGAAACCCGGGTTCGATCCTGGCCACGGGTGCTTGTCTGTACAGAGTTTACACATTCTGCCCGTGACCTACGTGGGTTTTCTCCGAGATCTTCGGTTTCCTCCCACACTCCAAAGACGTGCAGGTTAGTAAGATAATTGGCTAGGTATAAGTGTAATATGCCCCCTAGTGTGTGGAGGGTAGTGTGGGGGGAATCGCTGGTCAATAGACAATAGACAATAGACAATAGGTGCAGGAGTAGGCCATTCGGCCCTTCGAGCCAGCACCGCCATTCAATGTGATCATGGCTGATCATCCCCAATCAATACCCCGTTCCTGCCTTCTAGCCCTACCTAGCTCTCTCTGGAAAGCATCCAGAGAACCTGCCTCCCCATATCCCCTGACTCCGCTATCTTTAAGAGCCCTATCTAGCTCTCTCTTTAAAGTATCCAGAGAACCGGCCTCCACCGCCCTCTGAGGCAGAGAATTCCACAGACTCACCACTCTCTGTGAGGAAAAAGTGTTTCCTCGTCTCCGTTCTAAATGGCTAACTCCTTATTCTTAAACTGTGTGTGGCCCCTGGTTCTGGAACTGTGCGAGCTCAGTGGGCCAAAGTGGGCCTGCTTGCGCACTGTTTCTCTGAGCTAAACTAAACTAACCTAAATGTTTCCACAAATGATTTTTTTTCTCATATTTGTCAAGAATTAATTTAAAATTGATCTCATTTATTGCCTTCTATAACCTGATTCATCCCACCCTCATGTACCCCTGTTGACTAATATTTCTTATCTGTGTGGTAGTTTGTTACAAAACATTATTTCCCCCATTGATTTTGTCGATTCATGCATAGCGTTCACAGAGCCACAGAGTGATACAGACCCTTCGGCCCAACTTGCCCACACCGGCCAACAATGTCCCATCTACACTAGTCCCACGTGCCTGCGTTTGGCCCATATCCCTCCAAACCTGTCCTATCCACGTACCTGTCGAACTGTTTCTTAAAGGTAGACAAAAATGCTGGAGAAACTCAGCGGGTGCAGCAGCATCTATGGGGCAAAGGAAATAGGCGACGTTTCGGGTCGAAACCCTTCTTCAGAACTGGTAGGGGGGGGGGGGGGAAAGAAAGGAAAAAGGAGGAGGAGGAGCCCAAGGGCTGAGGGAGAGATAGGAAGGGGAGGAGACAGCAAGGGCTAACGGAATTGGGAGAATTCAATGTTCATGCCACCAGGATGCAGACTCCCCAAGCGAAATATGAGGTGCTGTTCCTCCAATTTCCAGTGTTGCTCACTCTGGCCATGGAGGAGACCCAGGACAGAGAGGTCGGATTGGGAATGGGAGGGGGAGTTGAAGTGCTGAGCCACCGGGAGGTCAGGTTGGTTATTGTGGACCGAGCGGAGGTGTTCGGCGAAACGATCGCCAAGTCTCCGCTTGGTTTCACCGATGTAGATCAGCTGACATCTAGAGCAGCGGATGCAGTAGATGAGGTTGGAGGAGATACAGGTGAACCTCTGTTGCACCTGGAACGACTGCTTGGGTCCTTGAGTGGAGTCGAGAGGGGAGTTAAAGCGAGGTTAAGAACTGTTTCTTAAATGTTGGGATAATCCCAGCCTTAACTACCTCCAATGGCAGCTCGTTCCATACACCCACCACCCTCTGTGTGAAAAGGTTACCCCTCGGATTCCTATTAAATCTTCACCTCTGGTCCTCGACTCAGCTACTCTGGGCAAAAGAGTTCTTGGCGAAAATTAATTTAATGCACTGGAATGTGTTTACTTGCAGTGACTTTGTTTAGTTTAGTCTAGTTTAGTGATACAGCGCGGAAACAGGCCCTTCGGCCCACCGAGTCCACGCCGACCAGCGATCCCCGCACACTAACACTATCCCACACGCACTAGGGATTATTTACAATTACGCCAAGCCAATTAACCTACAAACCTGTACGTCTTGGGAGGTAACCGGAGATCCCAGAGAAAACCCACGCAGGTCACGGGGAGAACGTACAAACTCCACACAGACAGCATCCGTAGTCGGGGTCGAACCCGGGACTCTGGCGCTGTGAGGCAGCAACTCTACCGCTGCGACACCGTGTGTTTGACCACGAACCAGTGGTTGTGGCTGTTGGGATTTTGATGTAGTTAGGGCGGCACGGTGGCGCAGCGGTAGAGTTGCTGCCTCACAGCACCGGGAGACCGGGATCGATCCTGACTATGGATGCTGTCTGTACGGAGTTTGCAAGTTCTCCCAGTGACCTGTGTGGGTTTCCCCCGGATGCACCGGTTTCCTCCCACACTCCAAAGACGTGCTGGTTTGGAGGTCAATTGCCTTCGGTAAAAATCGTAAATTGTCCCTAGAGCGTAGGATAGTGCTAGTGTACGGGGTGAATGCTGGTCGGCATGGACTCAGTGGGCCGAATGGCCTGTTTCCGAGCGGTATCACTAAAACAAACCAAACAAAGCTAAGCTTAATTTAACTAAACTGAACTAAACTAAGCTAAGCTAACCCAGGGTCTGATGAAGGGCTTTGGCCCGAAACGTTGCCTATTTCCTTCGCTCCATAGATGCTGCTGCACCTGCTGAGTTTCTCCAGCACTTTTGTCTACCTAAGCTAAGCTAAGCTGAGCTAAACTGAATTTAACCAAACTAAACCAGTTCAGTTTAGTTTAGTTTAGAGATGCAGCGCAGAAACAGGCCCTTCGGCCCACCGGTTCCGTGCCGACCAGCGATGCCCGCACACTAACACTATCCTACACACACTAGGGACAATTTACAATTATACCCAACCAATTAAAGGGCCGGGTCCCACGAGCATGCGACCTGCATGCGGCGAGCGCGACCAAACCTGAAGCGGGGGCCACACGGAGGTCGAGTGAGTGACGTGAAGTTCGAGCGAAGTCCGCGGGAAGATCGCGCGTGCGTACGGCCTCAATGCGTCTGCGGGCCGGCAGGCCGTTGCCGCGCGGAATTTGTGAACACGGTTAGTTTTTCGGAGCCCCGCGCGATGTCGGGACCAGCTCCGCACAACTCCATACGGCTCCGGCGATCGAAGTGGGACCGGCCCCGCGAGGCCGTACGGCTCAAGCGACCACGTTAGGTCGCGCTTGCCGCATGCAGTCACATGCTGGTGGGACAGGCCCTTTAGCGACAAACCTGCACGTCTTTGGAGTGTGGGAGGAAACTGGAGAACCCGGGGAAACCCCACGTAGCCACGGGGAGAACGTACAAACAAATGGCCGGGATGGAACCCGGGTCTCTGGTGCTGTGAGGCAGGGACCCTACCGCTGTGTCGCCGTGACTGTCCCCAGTGTGAATGGTACAGAGGGGCCTTTTCTTTTGCTGTATCTTTCAATCAAAATTTAATCAGCATCATCAGAACTGAGCAATTCCTCCATCCGCCCCGGGCCGCGGAGTTTGAACCGGCCCGTTGGCGGATCTCGGCTTCGGCCGCGGGACTTACCATCGCCCGGTGGGGGGGCCCAACATCGGAGGCCTGGATCACCTCAACGCAGAGGGAGAACAAGGAGGGAAGAGACAAGGACTTTAAGACTTTTGCCTTCCATCACAGTGAGGAGGTGCCTGGTAGACTCACTGTGGTGGATGTTAATTGAGAATTAAGGGACTGAAGTTTAGGGGTAACATGAGGGGGAACTTCTTTACTCAGAGAGTGGTGGCGGTGTGGAATGAGCTTCCAGTGAAGGTGGTGGAGGCAGGTTCGTTTTTATCATTTAAAAATAAATTGGATAGTTATATGGACGGGAAGGGAATGGAAGGTTATGGTCTGAGCGCAGGTATATGGGACTAGGGGAGATTATGTGTTCGGCACGGACTAGAAGGGTCGAGATGGCCTGTTTCCGTGCTGTAATTGTTATATGTTTATATGGTTATATGGTTAAACTGTGTTAAGTGTGTGTTCTGTTATTTTATTCTGTTATGACTGCAAGGCACAACATTTCGACAATAAAGGATACTTTGACTTTTTACTTTACTTTATATCCCCTTTCCCTTTTACTCTCACAGAATAGATTACCTTTCTTTGGATTCCACTTCATAATAATCTATTTCAGGGAGGTTTTGGAGGCATGCAGTTCACGTATATATTGGTTATTCAGGCACAAAGACAGAAGAAATAACATTGCAGTAGATGCAGAGTAAGCAGTTTTACTCATTTTACAATCTCACACACAGATCCATGATGTTCCCTGATAGCTCGGCAGCAGCAGCAGCAGCAGCAGCAGCAGCATCAGCATCCAATTGCTTGCGGATTGATTCCCTGCTTATTGCCTCTGTTGCTCTGGGTGGCAACGCAACCCGCAGCTCGATCTGGCTGAAGAAGAAAAAAACAATCAGCGCCTTGAGTTTACACCCTCGTCTCCGTAATCAAGGCGGAAGGCATTTTATCCGGATGCATCGCAGCCTGGGATGGGAACAGCTCCATCCAACAGCGCAAAGGAATTGCAGAGAGCTGTGGATGCAGCCCAGATCATCACACGGACCAGACTCCCTTCCATTAACTCCATTGATACTCCTACTCTTTGCATCTTCTCACCTGCCTGACTCGCTGAGTTACTCCAGCACTTTGTGGCTATCTTCAAGTGTAGTTGGGGCATATTGGGCGGCGTTGGCAAGTTAGACAATACACAATAGACAATAGGTGCAGGAGTAGGCCATTCAGCCCTTCGAGCCAGCACCGCCATTCAATGTGATCATGGCTCATCATCGAAACATAGAAACATAGAATATAGGTGCAGGAGTAGGCCATTCACCCCCTTAGCCAGCACCACCATTCAATGTGATCATGGCTGATCATCCCCAATCAGTACCCCGTTCCTGCCTTCTCCCCATATCCCCTGACTCCGCTATCTTTAAGAGCCCTATCTAGCTCTCTCTTGAAAGCATCCAGAGAACCGGCCACCGCCGCCTTCTGAGGCAGAGAATTCCACAGACTCACCACTCTCAGAGAGAAAAAGTGTTTCCTCGTCTCCGTTCTAAATGGCTTACTCCTTATTCTTAAACTGTGTAGCCCCTGGTTCTGGACTCCCCCAACATCGGGAACATGTTTCCTGCCTCTAGCGTGTCCAAACCCTTAATAATCTTATATGTTTCAATGAGATCTCCTCTCATCTTTCTAAACTCCAGAGTGTACAAGCCCAGCTGCTCCATTCTTTCAGCATATGACAGTCCCGCCATCCCGGGAATTAACCTTGTGAACCTACGCTGCACTCCCTCAATAGCAAGAATGTCCTCAAATTAGGGGACCAAAACTGCACACAATACTCCAGGTGTGGTCTCACTAGGGCTCTGTACATCTGCAGAAGGACCTCTTTGCTATATTCAATTCCTCTTGTTATAAAGGCCAACATGCCATTCGCTTTCTTCACTGCCTGCTGTACTTGCATGCTTACTTTAATTGCCGAGGCTCTATAAGGCGCTGGTCAGGCAGCATTTGGAGTACTGTGAGCAAATTTGGGCCCCATATCCGAGGATGAGGGTCCAGAGGAGGGTTACGAGAATGATCCCAAGAATGAGTGGGTTAACATATGGTAAGCATTTGTCTGCACTGGGCCTGTACTCGCTGGAGTTTCGCAGGTTGAGGGGGGACCTCATTAAAACTTACAGAATAATGAAAGGCTTAGATAGAGCGGATGTGGAGAGGATGTTTCCACTGGTGGGAGAGTCTAGGACCAGAGGTCACAGCTTCAGAATTAAAGGGCGCTCTTTCAGAAAGGAGGTGAGGAGGAACTTCTTTAGTCAGAGGGTAGTTAATCTGTGGAACTCATTGCCACAGATGGCTGTGGAGGCCAAGTCAGTGGATATTTTTAAGGCAGAGATGAACAAATACACCCAACGAGTGTCAAGGGTTATGGGGAGAAGGCAGGAAAATGGGATTGAGGCAGAGGTCAGCCATGATTGAATGGCGGAGTGGACTCGATGGGCCGAATGGCCTAATTCTACTCCTATAACTTGTGAACATGTGATTGATACGTTGATAAGATCATAAATTCATAAGTGATAGGAGCAGAATTAAGCCATTCGGCCCATCAAGTCTACTCCGCCATTATATCATAGCTGATCTATCTCTCCCTCTCAAACTTACAAAATTCTTAAGGGGTTGGACAGGCTAGATGCAGGAAGATTGCTCACGATGTTGGGGAAGTCCAGGACAAGGGGTCACAGCTGAAGGATAAGGGGGAAATCCTTTAAAACTGAGATGAGAAGAACTTTTTTTCACACAGAGAGTGGTGAATCTCTGGAACTCTCTGCCACAGAGGGTAGTCGAGGCCAGTTCATTGGCTATATTTAAGAGGGAGTTAGATGTGGCCCTTGTGGCTAAGGGGATCAGAGGGTATGGAGAGAAGGCAGGTGGTAGATACTGAGTTGGATGATCAGCCATGATCATATTGAATGGTGGTGCAGGCTCGAAGCGCCGAATGGCCTACTCCTGCACCTATTTTCTATGTTTCTATGTTTCTAAAACCATTCTATCCATAATCCCTGACACCCGTACTAATCAAGAATCTGTCAATCTCTGCCTTAAATCTCCACCGTACACTAACACTATCCTACACACATCAGGGACGATTTACTGTTTTACCAAAGCCCATTCACCTACAAACCTGCACGTCTTTGGAGTGTGGGAGGAAACCAGAGCACCCGGAGAAAACCCACGCAGGTCACGGGGAGAACATACAAACTTCGTACAGACAGCAACCCGCACTCATGATCGAACCCGGCTCTCTGGCGCTGTGAGGCAGCAACTCCACAATAAACAGGGATGCAAATAAATCTGAACTCCTTTCCCATTTCATCACAACATTTCACACCCAGTTTTGGATAGGAAAGGTTTAGAGGGATATGGGCCAAATGCACACATATACAACCAGTTTAGATAGAAATATAGAAACATAGAAAATAGGTGCAGGGGTAGGCCATTCGGCCCTTCGAGCCTGCACCGCCATTCAATATGATCATGGCTGATCATCCAACTCGGTATCCTGTACCTGCCTTCTCTCCATACCCTCTGATCCCTTTAGCCACAAGGGCCACATCTAACTCCCTCTTAAATATAGCCAATGAACTGGCCTCAACTACCCTCTGTGGCAGAGAGTTCCACAGATTCACCACTCTCTGTGTAAAAAATGTTTTTCTCATCTCGGTCCTAAAGGATTTTCCCTTTATCCTTAAACCGTGACCCCTTGTCCTGGACTTCCCAAACCCTTTCATCCCAACATCGGGAACAATCTTCCTGTATCTAGCCTGTCCAACCCACTAAGAATTTTGTAAGTTTCTATAAGGTCCCCCCTCAATCTTCTAAATTCTAACGAGTACAAGCCGAGTCTATCCAGTCTTTCTTCATATGAAAGTCCTGCCATCCCAGGAATCAGTCTGGTGAACCTTCTCTGTACTCCCTCTAAGGCAAGAATGTATTTCCTCAGATTTGGAGACCAAAACTGTACGCAATACTCCAGGTGTGGTCTCACCAAGACCCTGTACAACTGCAGTAGAACCTCCCTGCTCCTATACTCAAATCCTTTTGCTATGAATGCTAACATACCACTCGCATCTTGGTTGGCATGGACGAGTTGGGCCGAAGGGCCTGCTGTATGACCGCATCACACCGATCCTGGCCTCTCTCCACTGGCTCCCTGTGCAGTTCTGAATAGATTTCGAGATCCTCCTCTATGTCTACAAAGCCCTTAACGGGCTTGCCCCCACCTACATCAAAAGTCTTCTCACCCACCACACCACCTCCGGGTCCCTCAGATCGGCCGACTTGGGGCTACTGAACATCCCGCGGTCTAGGCATAAGCTCAGGGGCGACCGTGCCTTTGCGGTTGCAGCTCCTAGACTGTGGAACAGCATCCCCCCTTCCCATCAGAACTGCCCCCTCCATCGACTCCTTTAAGTCGAGACTTAAAACTCATCTTTACTCTCAAGCCTTTCTTGACGTCCTCTGAGGGAGGGCTACATGTATGTATTTATGTATGTACTTAATCTATGAACCACTGTAATATAACGATTTGAGTATAGGAGCAGGGAGGTTCTACTGCAGTTGTACAGGGTCTTGGTGAGACCACACCTGGAGTATTGCGTGCAGTTTTGGTCTCCAAATCTGAGGAAGGACATTATTGCCATAGAGGGAGTGCAGAGAAGGTTCACCAGACTGATTCCTGGGATGTCAGGACTGTCTTATGAAGAAAGACTGGATAGACTTGGTTTATACTCTCTAGAATTTAGGAGATTGAGAGGGGATCTTATAGAAACTTACAAAATTCTTTAGGGGTTGGACAGGCTAGATGCAGGAAGATTGTTCCCGATGTTGGGGAAGTCCAGGAAAGGGGTCACAGCTTAAGGATAAGGGGGAAATCCTTTAAAACCGAGATGAGGAGAACTTTTTTTCACACAGAGAGTGGTGAATCTCTGGAACTCTCTGCCACAGAGGGTAGTTGAGGCCAGTTCATTGGCTATATTTAAGAGGGAGTTAGATGTGGGCCTTGTGGCTAAAGGGGATCAGAGGGTATGGAGAGAAGGCAGGTACGGGATACTGAGTTGGATGATCAGCCATGATCATATTAAATGGCGGTGCAGGCTCGAAGGGCCGAATGGCCTACTCCTGCACCTAATTTCTATGTTTCTATGTTTCTATGTTAGTACCTCCACCAATGTAAAGCACTTTGGCCAACTATCTGAGCTTCTACATCCTTATACACACGCCCGCTCTCTCAGGTCAGATAAACAGCTGCTCCTGAAACTGCTCCTTAGTTTCCGCCTAAAACTAAGTGGAAGCTCAGAGGGGACCGTGCCTTCGCTGTGTCGGCACCGAGTTATGGAACAATCTGCCTCTCCACATTAAACAGGCCTCTTCACTGTTTTTAAGTCACTTCTAAAAACCCATCTCTTCTCCGTGGCCTTTGATACACAGTAAGAGGTCGACATTATTTACTTGAGTTAATTTCTTTTTTGATTGCTTTATTGCGTGGTTATTATTTTTACTCATGTTTTATGTCTTTTAATTTATTGTTGTATTTTTGCGCTTTATGTGAGCTGTTATGTTATGTTCTGTTATGTTGTCTGTTTATGATGTCTTGTTCATTCCACTGTACAGCACTTTGTTCAACATTGGTTGTCTTAAAGTGCTTAACAAATAAAGTTGGATTGGATTGGAACGTGAGTTGTTTTTTTTAAATATTTTATTTATTAGAAGTAATGTACATTACAACGATATAAGCCAAGGATAACATACTACACTTCCTGTACCACTTGGTATTTTAATCCTTAACAAGAAGGAAAGTCGAGAGGGTTAGATAGGATAGTAAGTGCGTGAGAGAGCGATCGAGAGAGACCCGTAGAAACGTACAACCTGAAAAAACAGGGAAGCAGACTATTATCTAAATGGTGGCCGATTGGGAAAGGGGGAGAGATGCAGCGAGACCTGGGTGTCATGGTACACCAGTCATTGAAGGTAGGCATGCAGGTGCAGCAGGCAGTAAAGAAAGCGAATGGGTATGTTAGCTTTCATTGCAAAAGGATTTGAGTATAGGAGCAGGGAGGTTCTACTGCAGTTGTACAGGGTCTTGGTGAGACCACACCTGGAGTATTGCGTACAGTTTTGGTCTCCAAATCTGAGGAAGGACATTATTGCCATAGAGGGAGTGCAGAGACGGTTCACCAGACTGATTCCTGGGATGTCAGGACTGTCTTATGAAGAAAGACTGGATAGACTTGGTTTATATACTCTCTAGAATTTAGAAGATTGAGAGGGGATCTTATAGAAACTTACAAAATTCTTAAGGGGTTGGACAGGCTAGATGCAGGAAGATTGTTCCCGATGTTAGGGAAGTCCAGGACAAGGGGTCACAGCTTAAGGATAAAGGGGAAATCCTTTAAAAATGAGATGAGAAGAACTTTTTTCACGCAGAGAGTGGTGAATCTCTGGAACTCTCTGCCACAGAGGGTAGTTGAGGCCAGTTCATTGGCTATATTTAAGAGGGAGTTAGATGTGGCCCTTGTGGCTAAGGGGATCAGGGGGTATGGAGAGAAGGCAGGTACGGGATACTGAGTTGGATGATCAGCCATGATCATATTGAATGGCGGTGCAGGCTGGAAGGGCCGAATGGCCTACTCCTGCACCTAATTTCTATGTTTCTATGTTTCTAAAAGAGATTAAAAAAAGGATCAAGGGGAAAAAGAAAAAGAAAAAAAAAACAAGAAACAAAAAAGAAAGAAAAGAAATAACAAAATAAAATAAGATAAAAGGGATATACCTACTTTGTATCTTTACACACGCCTCACCAGGTCCTGAAACCATTTATTTTCAAAGTTGTGTTGCACCCTATACTTGTAATTACAGAGTTGACGTGGTAAAGCTTTTCCCACTGAGAGTAGGGAAGATTCAAACAAGGGGACATGACTTGAGAATTAAGGGACAGAAGTTTAGGGGTAACATGAGGGGGAACTTCTTTACTCAGAGAGTGGTGGCTGCGTGGAATGAGCTTCCAGTGGAAGTGGTGGAGGCAGGTTCGTTGGTATCATTTAAAAATAAATTGGATAGGCATATGGATGAGAAGGGAATGGAGGGTTATGGTATGAGCGCAGGTATATGGGACTAGGGGAGATTATGTGTTCGGCACGGACTAGAAGGGTCGAGATGGCCTGTTTCCATGCTGTAATTGTTATATGGTTATATGGTTATATGGTAATACCTGTAAGTCGATAAATGGAGACCAAATCTTTTGGAAATGGTCTGCTTTGCCTGCTAGGAGGAATCTCATGCCTTCCAGGGGTAATATTTCGGACATATTTGAAATCCGCATTTTTATCGAGAGTGTTTCTTGATTCATTTTACTCTGCCAGGGAATTGGTGGGAGCGTTTTTCCAAAATGTAAGTGTAAGTTTTTTAAAAAACGTGCTATAGAAATAAAAGTGACTTGACTCTGGTTTCCCAAAGAGATTTATAGATCATCTGTGGGCAGATGAGATCTGTTCTTGATATTCATTTCTCTCACTTCAGGTAGCCCCGGCATTCCCTCTCTCTCTACCCCTCCACCACCCAAGTCGCACCAGCTCATTTTCACCCGACAAACAGCTTGTGTCTGAAGAAGGGTTTTCGGCCCGAAACGTTGCCTATTTCCTTCGCTCCATAGATGCTGCTGCACCCGCTGAGTTTCTCCAGCATTTTTGTGTAACCTTCGATTCTCCAGCATCTGCAGTTCCTTCTTAAACAGCTTGTGTCCTTTATCACCCTGACTTTTTAGCATATCTTTCATTCATTGTTCTGTATCTCTCCACATCCTAATTTGAGGAAGGCCATTCTTGCTATTCGGGGGAGTGCAGCGTAGGTTTACAAGGTTAATTCCCGGGATGGCGGGACTGTCATATGCTGATAGAATGGAGCGGCTGGGCTTGTACACTCTGTAGTTTAGAAGGATGAGAGGGTATCTTATTGAAACATATAAGATTATTAGGGGTTTGGACACGCTAGATGCAGGAAACATGTTCCCGATGTTGGGGGAATCCAGAACCAGGGGCCACAGTTTAAGAATAAGGAGTAAGCCATTTAGAACGGAGATGAGGAAACACTTTTTCTCACAGAGAGTTGTTAGTCTGTGGAATTTTCTGCCTCAGAGGGTGGTGGAGGCCAGTTCTCTGGATACTTTCCAGAGAGAGCTAGATAGGGCTTTTAAAGATAGCGGAGTCAGGGGATATGGGGAGAAGGCAGGAACGGGGTACTGATAGGGGATGATCAGCCATGATCACATTGGTGCTGGCTGGAAGGGCCGAATGGCCTCCTCCTGCACCTATTGTCTATTGTCTATTATTACTGTCTATATCTCTTGTTTCCCTTGCCCCTAACCAGTCTGAAGAAGGGTCTCGACCCGAAACATCACCCATTCCTTCTCTCCAGAGATGCTGCCTGTCCCGCTGAGTTACTCCAGCTTTTTGTGCCTAAATAGGCATCAAGTCTGGAGCAAACATTGTGGGCCGAAGGGCCTGTTCCTGTGCTGTACTTTTCTATGTTCTATGGATGTGGAGAGGATGTTTCCATTGGTAGATGTGGAGAGGACGATTCCACTATTGGGAGAGTCCAGGACCAGAGGGCACAGCCTCAGAATAAAAGGACGTAGTAACATAGAAACATAGAAAATAGGTGCAGGAGTAGGCCATTCGGCCCTTCGAGCCTGCACCACCATTCAATATGATCATGGCTGATCATCCAACTCAGTATCCTGTACCTGCCTTCTCTCCATACCCCCTGATCCCTTTAGCCACAAGGGCCATATCTAACTCCCTCTTAAATATAGCCAATGAACTGACCTCAACTACCTTCTGTGGCAGAGAATTCCAGAGATTCACCACTCTCTGTGGGAAAATAGTTTTTCTCACCTCGATCCTAAAAGATTTCCCCCTTATCCTTAAACTGTGACCCCTTGTTCTGGACTTCCCCAACATCGGGAACAATCTTCCTGCATCTAGCCTGTCCAACCCCTTAAGAATTTTGTACGTTTCTATAAGATCCCCCCCTCAATCTTCTAAATTCTTTTTACCTTTAGAAAGGAGATGAGGGGGAATTTCTTTAGTCAGAGGGTGGTGAATCTGTGGAATTCATTGCCACTGAGGGCTGTGGAGGCCAAGTCAATGGATATTTTTAAGGCACAGAGATAGATAGATTCTTGATTAGTGCGGGTGTCAGGGGTTATGGGGAGAAGGCAGGAGAATGGTTAATCTGTGGAATTCATTCACTATGATCACTCCTCTGACTTGTCTTGATTCAGTTTACTGTGCCAGGGAATTGGTGGGAAATTAATTTGAAGCAAAGAGCAGAAACAAAATCAATCTGTAATTTAAAATGAATTTGAGTATGTTTAATTTTGAACAGAAACGATTGAATTATGGATCGCCCAGGGATATTATATGTCTCTCAGTGGACCCTTCTTCAGGTCTTTAATATTAAAGAGTTCAATTTACAGTTATGCATCTTAATTTATTTTCCGCTAATGGAGGTGCATTGTACAGTGCAGGCAATAGACAATAGACAATAGGTGCAGGAAGGAGTAGGCCATTCGGCCCTTCGAGCCAGCACCGCCATTCAATGTGATCATGGCTGATCATCCACAATCAGTACCCCGTTCCTGCCTTCTCCCCATATCCCTTGACTCCGCAATCCCGAAGAGCTCTATCTAACTCTCTCATGAAAGCATCCAGAGAACCTGCCTCCACCGCCCTCTGAGGCAGAGAATTCCACAGACTCACCACTCTCTGTGAGAAAAAGTGTTTCCTCATCTCCATTCTAAATGCTTCCCCCTTATTCTTAAGACCAGATGTCACAGCCTCAGAATTAAAGGACGTTCTTTTAGGAAGGAAATGAGGAGACATTTCTTTAGACAGAGGGTGGTGAATCTGTGGAATTCTTTGCCACAGAAGGTTTTCTTAATCTCTGTTCTAAATGGCTTACCTCTAATTCTTCAACTGTGGCCCCCTGTTTCTGGGCTCCCCCAATACCGGGAGCATGTTTCCTGCCTCTAGCATGTCCAAACCCTTAATAATCGTGTTAAAGAAGGAACTGCAGATGCTGGAAAATCGAAGGTACACAAAAATGCAGTAGAAACTAAGCGGGTGCAGCAGAACTGCATAGCGGATGAGCACCAATGAAAGGGCGGCATGTGCGGGGACGGTACAAGAAGTTAGCTGCAAACACAGCGCCAGAAAGAAACCCCGGGTTCCCTCCTGACTACGAGGTGCTGGTCTGTAACGAGTGTGGGACTGATCCGCTGCTCTGGTGAACTTTCGTGTGTGCATTTGCTGTTTCCCTAAATGGTAACGAGTGGTTGCAGAGAAATCACGGAGTTGTGGGACGGACTTGACGAAGATCCCGGTGTGGCTGATTAGTCTTTGGTCCCTGCCTTCTCCCCATATCCCCCCCGACATCCGCTAATTTGAGGAAGTACCATTGCTTGGGGTGCTATTGACCGGCATCCAACAGTGCAGAGCGTTGGTCACCACTTTTTTTTTTTCTTTTAGAGCTACGGCGTTACTTTTTTTCTGTTCTGTGAGAAAAAAGTTTCCTCAGCTCCCCGTTCTAATGGCTGACCCCATCCTTACCACTGTGGCCCCTGGTGGACTCCCAAACAGCGGGAACCGGGTTTCCTGCCCAGCGGTCCAAACCCTTAACCGCGTTTTCAATGAGATGCCCTTCATCCTTCTTCCAGAGTTACAAGCCCTTCGCTATTCTTCAGCATATGACAGTTCCCGGGAATTTAACCTTTTCAACCTACGCTGTGTATTTTTTAATTAGGTTACCAAAACTGCACACAATACTTGTTGGTCGGTCACGGGCTCTGTACCCTGGGGGGGGGGGGGTGGAGGGGACCGTCATTTGAATAAACTTCCTTTAATTTTCTCGCTCGAGACTACAGTATTTACACTGGAGACATGGAGCAGCGGTGTAGAGTGCTGCCTAACAGCAACAGGGACGCAGGTTCAAAGGTGCGCTGGTCTCGAGCAGTTGTAGGCCGTTGGGCAATCTACTTCCGCCATTTAATATTGACGAATCTATAGGTCCCCACCTACCCCAATTCTCCTGCCTTCCTCCCCACCCCATTACAGAACGAACGGCCACTTGGCCTCACAGGCCGCTGGCTGCCGATTCCTCATCTCTCAACCGTCGCGAAATTATCGGGCTGGGAGACTGGCCCCTGTTTTCTGGCGCATTTTCACACTCCAACCAGATGGGAGTGGGATCAAATCGTTCAAGTTGCAGGCTGTGCAGGAGTAGCATTTGGAGCCCTTCGAGGCGCCATCTGTGATCATGCTGCATACCCCGTCCTGCGTATTTTTAAGAGCCGGTTGCTGCTCCCTCCACCCGCCCTCTGGCGAGAAGTCCACAGACTCCACCGTGTTCTGTGAGAAAAAGTGTTTCCCCCTCGTCTCCGTTCTAAAATGGCTTACCTCCCCTAAACTGTGGCGCCCCTGGTTCTTGGACTCTCCAACAACGGGACATCTTTCCCTGCCTCTAGCGTGCCCAAGCCCTACAATCTTAATGGGTGAGAGAGCTCCTCATCCTTCTAAACTCCAGACAAGGTGCCCTCATCTCACATCTGGACCGAGTCCCGCCATCCCAGGAATTAACCGTGCGACGCTGCCCGCGCGAATGTCCTTTTAGGGACCAAAAACTGCCCACAATGGCCAGGGTGTTTGGAGTTGCCGAGTCGCACGCCTGAGAGGGCTCCGACCCGGTAAATCAACGGATCGCAGGACAGAGCCGCTACCTGTAAGCCCTCGCACCTGACCCAACCCGCAGAGCTTTCTGTCCTTCCCTCCCAAATCCCAAGCTGGGAGGACAGGTAATTGCACATAAAAAAATACTCCAGCAGGGAGGGGCTTTGGCTCTTTGACTGAACTCTGACATTCTTCTGAGAACGGGGGGGGGGGGGGGAGAATGGGGGAGGGGAGATCACCATGATTGAATGGAGACCGCGATATGGCCTAATTTACCCGATAACCTTTGGCTCGTGTTCCATAGTTCAGTGGACCTTGTGGAACCGATCTGCACTCTCTGTGATTTTTGGCAGAGAGTGATGAGTTTGGAATTCTGCTTCCAACAAAAGGCCACAGTTCCATCTTGGCTATATTTGAATGTTGATGTGGCCCTGGGGTCTAAATTGTCAGGGGGTGGAATGTATGCAGGTGCTCCAGAAACGCCATGCATCATTGTGACTGTCGCAGGGCCGAATGGCCTATCCTGCACATATTCTCCATGCTATTTTCTATGGGTCCATATTCTCTGAAATGGACAAATTAAGAATACTAGTTATCTTGGACGTGATTGGAAAATCTAAGGTGCACAAATTGGGGAGACTATTGCACTATGGAGTGAGCAACGTTTAATTCCCGACTGTCATTCTGGTGAACTTTCGCGGATTTGACTATCAGAGAAATCACGGAGTTGGTGAAGAAACCCAGCCTGGACCTGCCGACCGATTGAGTCAGGGCAAACAGGTGGGCTTGTACGAGCCCTAGGGAGACCGGGAGAGTATGTGATCAAATTGTTCCCCATACTTTGAAGACAAACTCTGTGCGGGTCACCATGTTTGTAGGCCGGCAGCATCGTTTTTATATTTTTCGTTTATTGGAATATATTGGGCAGTGTATCCACAATGGGGGGGGGTCGTGGGCCAAAACACCGGCTTCTTCACGGGAGACAACATAGAAACATAGAAAATGGGTCTGCAACAGAAGGAGTCCAGACGACTGGGGCCCATTCGGCCCTCTGGAGCGGTGGAGAAGCCTGCTCACCACCTGCTGCTGAATGGTGATCATCACTGTTCGGACGTCGGCCGGGAACTCCGTATCTTGAGACCGCTTTCCTGCCTGCGACTTCTCCGCCCATATGCTCCCCCTAGATCCTTTGCCCCTAGCCATCATGGGCCGCGGGAACCTGGCCGGTGCGGCTCTAAACATCAGCCCTCTCGTACAAGCCCGGCGTGCCAATGCCTCGGGGACTGGTCCTCGCCGGAACTACCTTCTGTAATCTGGGTGGTGAGAGTGGCAAAAAGATACGTTTTTTTTGCCTTCCATCAGAGATTCAATGTAAATGCCGCTGTCTCCTGGGTGTATTTTTGTAAAAACGTGCATTGTATCGTGTTTCCTTAGGGCTCCAAATGACAATTAAATTGACCTATTGACTCAACGATTGACTAAAGTTCCCCCTGATGCGGGACCTTCCCCCGGCTGGGCTTTTGCACTCGGGAGGTATACCAAATGCTTAACTCAGCGGTGCGACCCTTATGGATCGCTTGTTCGGGACGCTCCGGGCCAAAACCCTTCCCACAGAAACAAGAAACTTTCAGGAGTAGGCCTTCGGCCCCACTCTCCCAAGTTTATCTGTCCGGATCTTCTTCCCCAGAGCAATATCCTTTTCAATGAAACATCGAACCAAGATTTGCCCAATGAACTGTCCTCAATAGGGTCTGGGGAGAATTTTCCTGAGACCCGGCTCTGTTGGAAAAAAAGAATCCATGTCCTAATGAGATTCCCTTGATAAACTATGGGGGACTTTCCCCCCACAGAGTTTAGAACCATGAGGGCCCATTGAAACAGTTGTTGGACAAAGCTATAGGCAGAGGAAAGGTGTTCCCGATGTTGGCCTAGTCCTTACCAGGGGCGGAGTTTAATGACTAAGAGTAAACATTTACAACGACTGAGGAAACAACTTTTTTCTCACAGAGAGTGGTGAGTCTTTGGAATTCTCTGCGTCAGAGGGCGGTGGAGGCAGGTTCTCTGGATGCTTTCAAGAGAGAGCTAGATAGGGCTCTTAAAGATAGCGGAGTCAGGGGATATGGGGAGAAGGCAGGAACGGGGTACTGATTGTGGATGATCAGCCATGATCACATTGAATGGTGGTGCTGGCTCGAAGGGCTGAATGGCCTACTGCTGCATTGTCTATTCTCCATCTCCACCACGCTGCCTCGGGAAAAGCAGCCACATATATCAAGGACTTCGCAATCAGGTGTCTCTCAGTTGCTGAAAACTAAGGTAGACAAAATGCTGGAGACATTCCCCGGACCCGAAAAATCAACGTTTCCGCACTAACCCGTGTTTCTAACCATGGGATGCTGTCTGTGATCTTTCCCGTGGTTTACTCCAGCATCTTTGTGTCGGTTTGTGGCATCTGCAGTTCCTTGTTATTATTCACAAGTTCATGCTCTGCAGTAGTTCTAGGCCCAGTGTATACCACACCTGGAATTAGGCCTAATTTCGGCCCATCATAAGCTCCCTCCGTCATTTCAACCAGGTTCATGGCGGATCTATCTCTCCCGCTCTGCAACAACCCCCTTTCACCTTTTTTTTTTCCCATAAAGTTTTTGTTATTTTTTTATTGGGGTGTACCCGTACTTAATCGAAAATCTATCACTCTCCCGCACTTAGAAATATCTCCGTTTTGGGGCGAAACGATCGCCAAGCCTACGCCTTGGTACCTCTGGGGTCACCGGTCACACAGATCAGCTGACCACCTAGAGCAGCGAGCGTGGCGATCGCCTCGCCCCCGCTGCTGCTGCTGATGCTCGGCTTTACTCTGCGGTCTGTGACGGACGGCGGCAAACCGGGAGCCCGCGGGTCCCTGGAGTGAGAACCGCTTGTCAGGGGCTCACGCCACGGCGACTTCTTCCCGCCCGAGTTGCTGGGTTGAAAGAGCTCCTGGGAGCTGTGCCTACATCCACTGCCCCGCGCGGCTTGGAATGGCCGCGGGACTCTGCGAGCGCCAAAACGCCTGGGGGCTCTAACATCAGTCCCTCGCACCACCCCGTCTGGCTTAATGGCCGCTGGACAAGTGCCATCGCCGCCGGGGCTTTGACTTGACTCTGACATCGTGGGTGGGGGGGGGGGGGGGGGGGGGTGGGGGGGGGGGGGGGGGGGGGGGGGGGGGGGGGTGGGGAGAGTGCAGTGGAGAATACGTTTTCTTTTTTTGCCTGTCCTCACCGGATGTGATGTGTTTTTTGTAAAATGTAAATTCTGTTTTTTCTGGAGTCTCCTTTGTTGGTCTTGTATGCTCAGAAAACGGCATTTCGTTGGACCTCCAGGGGTCCAAATGACAATTAAATTGACTATTTACTATTGACTATTGACTATTGCGGTTCTTCCCACGGATGGCGGACTGTCAGATCCTGGAGAATGGATCGCTGGTTGTGTCCCATCGGGAGGTAGACAAATTGCTGGAGAAACTCAGCGGGTGGCGGCATCATCTATGGAGCGAAGGAAATAGGCAAACGTTTCGGGCACAAAACCCTTCTCCATAGAAACATAGAAACATCGAAATAAGGTGCATGAGTAGGCCATCGCCCTTCAGCCTGCCACCATTCAATTGATCATGCATGTTCATGTCAACTAGTATCATTGTTCCTGCCTTCCTCCATAAACCCCCCCTGATCCTTAGCCACAATGGCCCAACAAGTAACTCCCTCTCCTCTTAATATAGCCAATGACTGTCTCACTACCTTCTGGGCAAAGAGATGCGATATTCACCGCTCGCTGTGTGAAAAAAAGTTTTTCCTTATCCTCGTCCTAAAAGAATTTTGCCCCTTATCCTTAAACTTGACCCCTTGTCGTGGACTTCCCCCAACAAATTTCACACACCTCTGGAGTTTAGAACTGATGTTAGAGCATATCCATTGAACTGTAAGAATGGTTAAAGGGTTTGGACAAGCTAGAGGCGGAAACATTGTTTCCCGATGTTGGGGAGCCAGCACCAGAGGGGCCAACAGTTTAAGAATAAGGAGTAAGCCCTTACAACGGAGATGAGGAAACACTTTTCTCACAGAGAGTGGTGAGTCTGTGGAATTCTCTGCCTCAGAGGGCAGTGGAGATAGGTTCTCGGGATGCTTTCAAGAGAGAGCTAGATAGAGCTCTTAAAAGTAGCGGAGTCGGGGATATGGGGAGAAGGCAGGAACGGGGTACTGGATTTTGGATGATCAGCCTGCTCACTTGATGGTGGTGCTTACTCGAAAGGGCTGATGGCCTACTGCTGATTGTCTATTCTCCTCTCAACCACGCTGCCTCGGGAAAGCAGCCCACAGTATCCAGGACCAAATCTCTCATTCTGAATAAGGTTCCCGACCAAACATCAACACATGTTCTCCGGGATGCTGTCTAGCCACGTGTGTACTCCACACTGTGCGGTTTCCCAACTGAAGTTCCTTGTTATTCACAAGTTCATCTCATAAGTTTTCTAGGAGAAAATTAGGCCATTCGGCCCATTCCTAACTCCTCCGTCCTTCAATCATTGCTGATCTATCTCTCCCCTCTCACCCCTTCCCCTTCCTTCTTCCCATAACAACCTGACAACCCGTAACTATCGAAAATCTATCAATCTCCGCTTAGAATCTCTTTTTGGCGAAACATCGCCAAGCCTACCTTGGTCTCACCGTGTAGATCAGCTGCCCATAGAGCATCGACTTGCGATCGCCTCGCCCAACACCTCCGCTTCGGAATCCGCATTAACCACCCTGATCTCGCGTTGTTTCCCACTTCAACTCCCCCTGCCCCATTCCCAATCCGACCTTCTGGCCTGGGCCTCCTTCCTGGCCAGATGATCAACCACCGGAAACTGGAGGAGCAGTATCTAGCCGAAAACCAACTAACCTCATCCACACCAGGATCCGGCCACACTCATTATTCACGCTTGTGGGCCATTCCTGCAGCCCCCTATCGCAATGACCAGGTGCTTCTCCAATTTCCGGTAGCCCTTGCTGTCTCCTCCCCATTCTCTCTCTCCCTCATCCCTGCTGCTCCTCCTCCCCCTTTCTTCTTCCCCCCCCCCCCCCCCCCACTGTATCAGTCTGAAGAAGAGTTTTCAGCCACACAACGTTGCCTCGTTCACTTCACTCCAAAATTCTGGCCTCACACCGCTGACATTTCTCCAGCATTATGGCTACATATATTCAAATTGGTGGTGTGGAAGTCACCCTTGCATCCCCTCTCTCTCCTGTCCCTTCCCCACCCAATTCATTGTACCAGTTTAAAGTCGTCTTGTTAGGTCTCGTTGTCTGTAACTCGTTTTCACCTCAACCCCAGCTAACAACGACCGGTTTCAATAGACAATCGACAATAGACAATAGGTGCAGTAGTAGGCCATTCGGCCCTTCAGCCAGCACCGCCCATTCATATGACATGGCTGATTCATCCCCATCATTTTACCCCCCGTTCCTGCCTTTCTCCCATTCCCCTGCTCCGTCGTTTTTTAAGACCCTACTAGCCTCTCTTGAGAAGCATCCAGAGAACCGGCCTCCACCGCCCTCTGAGGCAGAGAATTCTCCACAGACTATTTTACCCCACCCGATCATTCGTTATGTTTTTATGCCTACTTTTCATTAATTTGCTCTATATCTATTCCTCTCATACATCACCATCTGTATCTCTTGTTCCCCTTCCCCACGCCGACTCTCATCCCCGAGGAAGGTCCTCGACCCGAAACGTCCCCTTCCCTTTTCCCCTCCAGAGGTGCCGCCTGTTCCGCTGAGTAACTCCCGTCCTTTTGTGCCTTCCCCAGGTTGGTCTTCCCCCTGACCGGACAGCAGGGCAACCAAAAAAAAACCCCCAAAACAAAAAAGCTGTTCACTGAACCTTGGCATCACGCGTGACATTAAACTGATGAAACCAAACCAAACCGAGAACTAGCCTGCCCGCTTTGCTCTGTAGCCTCGTTAATGAAGCCAGAAATCCCCCACTCTGCCTTTAGAGGACTTACACACCTCTCCCTTCAATTCCGAGGTTTAGTGCGCTCGACAAAAATGGGTTCCCTCTGCTCCTTTCAGAAGTCGCCTAGTTGGCCTCTCCTTGTTATCGCTGCCAGCGAGTATCACCTCACACTTTCCCCTCATTAATTTTCATCATCCCTCCACGTGTCCGCCAATTCCACTGTAAACGGATCGATTGCAACAGATAGCGCAACAACGCTGGAGCAACGCACAAACGGCGGGAAACGGGGCAGCACCCTGTGGAGATCTGAAGGAATAGGGTTACGTTTTCAACAGGTCGAAACCCGGCTCCAGATGATCAATAGTAATCATGTAATTCAGGGCTCAATAAACAATCAGCCAATAGACAATCATGAGGTGCAGGAGTAGGTCCATTCGGCCCTTCGAGCCAGCACCCGCCATTCAATGTGATCATGGCTGATCATCCACAATCAGTACCCCCCCGTTCCTGCCTTCTCCCCATATCCCCTGACTCCGCTATTTTTAAGAAGCCCTATCTAGCTCTCCTCTTGAAAGCTCCAGAAAACCTGCCTTCAACCGCCCTCTGAGCAGGGAATTCCACAGTACTCACCACTCTCTGTGAGAAAAAGTGTTTCCTCGTCTCCGCTCTCAATGGCTTACCCCTTATTCTTAAACTGTGTGGCCCCTGGTTCTGGAGTCTTGCCTCCCCCAACATCGGGAACATGTTTCCTGCCTCTAGTGTGTCCAAGCCCTTAACAATCTTATATGTTTCAATGAGATCGCCTCTCATCCTTCTAAACTCCAGAGTGTACAAGCCCAGCCGCTCCATTCTCACAGCATATGACAGTCCCGCCATCCCGGGAATAAATCTTGTAAACCTACGCTGCACTCCCTCAATAGCAAAAATGTCCTTCCTCAAATTAGGGGACCAAAACTGCACACAATACTCCAGGTGTGGTTTGGAGTGTGGAAAAGTCCATCATGTTGTTCTGCCTCCTGCGTGCCTCTAGTAGAATGGTCTAATTCTGAAGAAGGGTCTCGACCCGAAACATCACCTATTCCTTCGCTCCATAGATGCTGCCTCAACCGCTGAGTTCATCCAGCATTTATGTCCACCTTCGATTTTTCCAGCATCTGCAGTTCCTTCTTAAACATTATGACTCTATAAGCAAAAACGTTTTCACCCAGAGAGTTGAGGTTTTGTGGAATTCTCTGCCACAGAGGGCGGTGGAGGCCAAGTCACTGGATGGATTTAAGAGATAGTTAGATAGAGCTCTAGGGGCTAGTGGAGTCAAGGGATATGGGGAGAAGGCAGGCATGGGTTATTAGAAACATCGAAACATAGAAACATAGAAAATAGGTGCAGGAGGAGGCCATTCGGCCCTTCGAGCCAGCACCGCCATTCATTGTGATCATGGCTGATCGTCCCCTATCAATAACCCGTGCCTGCCTTCTCCCCATAACCCTTGACTCCACTAGCCCCTAGAGCTCTATCTAAGAGGGAGTTAGATGTGGCCCTTGTGGCTAAGGGGATCAGGGGGTATGGAGAGAAGGCAGGTACGGGATACTGAGTTGGATGATCAGCCATGATCATATTGAATGGCGGTGCAGGCTCGAAGGGCCGAATGGCCTACTCCTGCACCTAATTTCTATGTTTCTATGTTTATATGTTTCTAACTCTCTCTTTAATCCATCCAGTGACTTGGCCTCCACTGCCCTCTGTGGCAGGGAATTCCACAAATTCACAACTCTCTGGGTGAAAAATGTTTTTTCTCACCTCAGTCTTAAATGACCTCCCCTTTATTCTAAGACTGTGGCCCCTGGTTCTGGACTCGCCCAACATTGGGAACATTTTTCCTGCATCTAGCTTGTCCTCCTGCACCTATTTTCTGTGTTTCTATGTTTCTATCCAAACCCCCCTCATCCTCCTGCGCTGCAAGGAATAGAGTCCCAGCCTGCCCGTCCTCTCCCTGGAGCTCAATCCCGGGAAGTTCTGGCAGCATCCTCGTTAATCTTCTCTGCGCTCTCTCTGTGATCGAGGGTGGGGGGTGGTGGGGGGGGGGGCGGGGGGGGGGAGGGTGGGGGGGAGACGTTTTGTTTAAAATACATCGTAATGTGCCAGGGACCAAGTTCAAGGCAGACTGCTGCCCCCTCTTGCATCCCAGCTGCGTCTTGTGCCGGGGAGGCATTTTAACGAGCGTCATCTCGGTGACAGACAGGCAGAGCCCTATAGTTATTACTGTTGAATTCTTGGTGTATTGCATAACCGGGAGGGGGGGCCGGCCCTTGCAGTCCGTGGCCCGGAGCTCGGCATCCCGACAAATGGACTCTAGTAGTAACCATATAAACATTACAGCACGGAAACAGGCCATCTCGGCCCTACAAGTCCGTGCCGAACAATTTTTTTTCCCCTTAGTCCCACCTGCCTGCACTCGTACCATAACCCTCCATTCCCTTCTCATCCATATGCCTATCCAATTTATTTTTAAATGATACCAATGAACCTGCATCCACCACTTCCACTGGAAGCTCATTCCACACCGCTATCACTCTCTGAGTAAAGAAGTTCCCCCTCATGTTACCCCTAAACTTCTGTCCCTTAATTCTGAAGCCATGTCCTCTTGTTTGAATCTTCCCTATTCTCAAAGGGAAAAGCTTGTCCACATCAACTCTGTCTATCCCTCTCATCATTTTAAAGACCTCTATCAGGTCCCCGGTAGCCCCGGCGTCAATAAATTCCCCGTCTCCGTCATTCCTCTGGCAGCTCGGAACATTCCAGAACAATGACACAATCGAGCCGTCCAGTTTCCTCCTCCTGAATGTTCAACCTGACCGACCACCCCCCCCACTCCCCCACTCCCCCACCCCCCCACCGCCAACCCCCCTGCTGCCACCCCCCCTCTGCCACCCCCCCCACCCCCCCCCCCCCACCCCCACCGCCACCCCCCCCCCCCCCCCCCCCCCCCCCCCCCCCCCCCCCCCCGCCACCGTGGACTTTCAATCCCATTTCTCCACCTTGATCCGGGCACGCCGAAAGATCAGCCCGCCAACTGGCCACGGCTCTCCTGCCGCGTATCCGTGGACTAATAGACAATAGACAATAGACAATAGGTGCAGGAGTAGGACATTCGGCCCTTCGAGCCAGCACCGCCATTCAATGTGATCGTGGCTGATCATCCCCAATCAGTACCCCGTTCCTGCCTTCTCCCCATATCCCCTGACTCCGCTATCTTTAAGAGCCCTATCTAGCTCTCTCTTGAGAGCATCCAGAGAACCTGCCTCCACCGCCCTCTGTGAGGCAGAGAATTCCACAGACTCACCACTCTCTGTGAGAAAAAGTGTTTCCTCGTCTCCGTTCTAAATGGCTTACCTCCTTATTCTTAAACTGTGTGTGGCCCCTGGTTCTGGACCCCCCCCCCCCCAACATCGGGAACATGTTTCCTGCCTCTAGTGTGTCCAAGCCCTTAACCAATCTCGACACCCTTGGCCGGCAGGACCTTGCTCGAGGGTGGTGGGTGCATGGAACAAGCTGCCTGAGGAGGTAGTTGAGGCAGGGACTTATCCCAAAGTTTAAGAAACAGTTAGACAGGTACATGTATAGGACAGGTTTAGAGGGATATGGACCAAACGCAGGCAGGTGGGACTAGTGTAGCTGGGACATTGTTGGCTGGTGTGGTTGTTGGGCCAAAGGGCCTCTTTCCACACTGTATCACGTTTTGACTCTATGAGTTATGGTTATAGTACTTTACTCATTACATGTACCGAGCGAGGTACAGTGAAATATAGAAACATAGAAACTAGGTGCAGGAGTAGGACATTCGGCCCTTCGAACCTGCACCGCCATTCAATATGATCATGGCTGATCATCCAACTCAGTATCCTGTACCTGCCTTCTCTCCATACCCCCTGATCCCTTTAGCCACAAGGGACACATCTAACTCCCTCTTAAATGTAGCCAATGAACTGGCCTCAACTACCTTCTGCGGCAGAGAATTCCACAGATTCACCACTCTTTGTGTGAAAAATGTTTTTCTCATCTCGGTCCTAAAAGATTTCCCCCTTATCCTTAAACTGTGACCCCTTGTTCTGGACTTCCCCAACATCGGGAACAATCTTCCTGCATCTAGCCTGTCTAACTCCTTAAGAATTATGTAAGTTTCTATAAGATCCCCCCTCAATCTTCTAAATTCTAGCGAGTACAATTCATTTTTGTATACAGTTCAGTCCAAGTATCACTTAGATACATCTTAGATCAGCATCTCAGATACAGTACAAGTGTATACAATAGACAATAGGTGCAGGAGTAGGCCATTCAGCCCTTCGTGCCAGCAGTAGTGCACTGAGACAGTATACAGAGTCACCAGTTTGGCGGCCATTTTGAAGTCCCAGTTGTTGTAAGTGCAGGGATCTTGACCTGACCATGAAGGCCCGTTGTCATGGCGATGTTGCAGGGTGGGCCTGACCAAGCGTAGCCATGGTGTCCTCCACCGCTGTAGGCCACGTGCGGTCCACGCGCTCGGCCTCTTGGGAGGGGCAAAGTTTAAAGGAAAAGTGCAGGGCAAGATTTTTTGGGGGATTATTGTAAATATTCTCTGCACCCTTTCCAGCTTCATGTTATCTGTCCTACAGCAGGGTGAACAAAGCTGAACACAAAGTGCGGGAATAGCCCAATGGGTCAGGCAGCATCTCCTGAGAACATGGACAGGTCACATTTTAGGCCAGGATCCTTTTAGTTTTTCATAAGGAATAGGAGCAGAATTAGGCCATTCGGTCCATCAAGTCTACTCCGTCAATCAATCATGGCTGATCTATCTCTCCCTCCTAACCCCATTCTCCTGCCTTCTCCCCACCGCGAATGACACGATAACGAGGCAATATAAACTGAGGGATTAGCTAGATGACAGCGGTTGAAGGAGGGATGGAGAGAGAGGGAATGCAAGGGTTACCTGATGTTAGAGAAATCAATATTAATGCTACTGGGGTGTAAGCTGACCAAACTATACACACATATATAGACAATTTTAATATATATATCCCTCTCTTTCTCTCTCTTACCCTGTTTCATGTTTTGATTAGTCCGGGTGTCAGGGATTGTGGGGAGACAATATATGTACATATATACATACATATATATCATCTTCTTTTTGCGTACAGCGTGCACAGCCTAAAGTTGTAGGCCAACTTGTTCTATTTGATCTTATTTGATTGTGCACACCAGGTTGATTGCATTCGTCGAAACAGGTTGCAATCTTCCCACATACATATGTATACAATTTATATATATATACTAGACTAAGTGGGACCCGTTGGGTCCCATGTTCAAACAGGAGAAGCCAGAGGGTAATGGTGGATGGCTGTTTGTAAGGTTGAGGCAGGTGACTAGTGGGGGGCCTCAGGGATCTGTGTTGGGTCCTTTGTTGTTTGTCATGTACATCAATGATCTGGATGAAGGGGTGGTAAATTTGATTAGTAAGTATGCAGATGATACCAAGATAGGGGGTGTTGTGGATAATGAAGAGGATTTCCAAAGTCTACAGAGTGATTTAGGCCATTTGGAAAAATGGGCTGAAAGATGGCAGATGGAGTTTAATGCTGATAAATGTGAGGTGCTACACCTTGGCAGGACAAATCAAAATAGGACGTACATGGTAAATGGTAGGGAATTGAAGAATACAGTTGAACAGTGGGATCTGGGAATAGCCGTGCATAGTTCCTTGAAGGTGGAATTTCATATAGATAGGGTAGTAAAGAAAGCTTTTGGTATGCTAGCCTTTATAAATCAGAGCATTGAGTATAGAAGCTGGGATGTAATGTTAAAATTGTACAAGGCATTGGTGAGACCAAATCTGGAGTATGGGGTACAATTGTGGTCGCCCAATTATAGGAAGGATGTCAACAAGCTAGAGAGAGTACAGAGGAGATTTACTAGAATGTTGCCTGAGTTTCAACAACTAAGTTACAGAGAAAGGTTGAATAAGTTAGGTCTTTATTCTCTGGAGCGCAGAAGGTTAAGGGGGGACTTGATAGAGGTATTTAAAATGATGAGAGGGATAGACAGAGTTGATGTGGACAAGCTTTTCCCTTTGAGAATAGGGAAGATTCAAACAAGAGGACATGACTTCAGAATTAAGGGACAGAAGTTTAGGGGTAACATGAGGGGGAACTTCTTTACTCAGAGAGTGTTAGCGGTGTGGAATGAGCTTCCAGTGGAAGTGGTGGTGGCAGGTTCATTGGTATCATTTAAAAATAAATTGGATAGGCATATGGATGACAAGGGAATGGAGGGTTATGGCATGAGTGCAGGCAGGTGGGACTAAGGGAAAAAAGTTGCTCGGCACGGACTTGTAGGGCCGAGATGGCCTGTTTCCGTGATGTAATTGTTATATGTTATATGGGAGGGCTGGTCCCCCCAACGCAATATTCCACCTCTCCACCAATTCCAATATTGGTGGCCGGTGGGGCTTTCTGGAGCGCTAGTATGGGCACTGTGGGCTGAAGGGACTGGTTTCTCGAGGGCTATTATGGACATTGTGGGCCGAATGGATTCTTGGGCTGGCAGCTCAGTCACTCAGGCCTGGTGGGATGGCAGCTCAGTCACTCAGGCCTGGTGGGCTGGCAGCTCAGAAACTGCCAGCAATTCTGCCCTAAACAGGTGAGACACTCTGTGAGAGTGAAGGGGGAGAGGGTGGAGAATCAATTTTAGACATTTTTCATCTTTTTCTGCAGATCACAGCAATGAAGAAGGAAAAATCTAACCTGGCCTGGATCTCGCAGGGAGCAATGAAGGGGGAGGGGGAGAAAAATATTGGGGTGAGGTTTAATACTTGCATGGGGAATACTTACTGAATTGCCGAAGAGACTCCACCTGAGCTAGTATGGCTCTGATGGGCCGAAGGGGCTCTTAAAAAACAAAAACGGAGTGAAATCTCAGCGACAGGCACTTTTTCTGGACTTTTCTTGGCCTGCCACAAGCCTTTGGAGCCTAAATGCTCCTCCTGGGTTAATACGGGCATGTTGGGCAAAAGGGATTGGTTTCCCGGCTAATAGGGGCCTTGTTGGCCGAAATTACTGGTTTCAGGCAGGCCAAAATGCATTTCATTTCATTTCCATTTCATTTCAAGCACAGGGCAGGCCATACAGCTCCTTGCATTTTCATTTCATTTCAATTTCCATTGCAGTTTCAAGCACGGAGCAGGCCGAAGAGCTCATTGCATTTTCATTTAACTTCCATTGCCATTGCAGTTTCAGGAACAGGGCAGGCCGAACAGCTGATTGCATTTTCACTTAATTTCCATTGCCATTGCAGTTTCATGCAAGGGGCAGGCCAGTCCAAACAGCTGAATGCATTTTCATTTCACTTCCATTGCCATTGCAGTTTCAAGCACATGGAAGGCCAAGCCAAACAGCTGATTTCATTTTCATTTCACTACCATTGCCATTGCAGTTTCAGGCATGGGGCAGGTCGAACAGCTGATTGCATTTTCATTTCACTTCCATTCCCATTGCAGTTTCAAGCACGTGGAAGGCCAAGCCAAACAGCTGATTGCATTTTCATTTCAGTAACATTGCCATTGTAGTTTCAATCACGGGGCAGGCCAAGCCAAACAACTCATTGCATTTTCGCTTCATTTCCATTGCCATTGCAGTTTTCAAGCAAGGGACAGGCCAGTCCAAACAGCTGATTGCATTTTCATTTCACTTCCATTGCCATAGCAGTTTCAAGCACGGGGCAGGCCAGACCAAATAGTTCATTGCATTTTCGCTTCATTTCCATTGTCATTGCAGTTTCAAGCACTGGGCAGGCCGAACAGCTCATTGCATTTTCATTAAGGGCGAGAGGATCTTGGGACAGTCATATGCTGATAGAATGGAGCAACTGGGCTTGTACACTCTGGAGTTTAGAAGGATGAATGGGGATCTCTTTGAAACATATAGGATTGTTAAGGGTTTGGTCGTGCTAGAGGCAGGAAACATGTTCCCGATGTTGGGGGAGTCCAGAACTAGGGCCCACAGTTTAAGAATAAGGAGTAAGCCATTTAGAACGGAGACGAGGAAACACTTTTTCCTCCATGGCCAGAGTGAGTCCCACGATAAACTGGAGGAGCAGCACCTCATATTTCTGAGTTTCTCCAGCACTTTTGTCTACCTTCGATTTTCCAGCATCTGCAGTTCCTTCTTAAACAGAATGAAGAAGGGTCTTGACTCGAAAAGTCACCCATTCCATTTCCCCAGAGATGCTGCCTGACCCGCTGAGTTCCTCCAGCACTTTGTGTCTTTTCTCAGCGATCCGGTACCTGCAGTTCCTTGTTTCTCCACCTATCACTTGCCAGACTTTGTCCTGCTCCAACCTCTCTTCCTTCCATTGCACTAAACGCTGCATGCCTTAATCCCTAATCTGTGCACTGTGGACGACCTCATTGTGAACATGTCTAGTCTTTGACTTGGATAGCACACAAACTGAAGCTTTTCACTGTAACTATGTGCACGTGACTATGGGAAACTAAACTAAACTACTGGCCATATCGTCCCATCTCCTCCCCTTTCTGCTTTCCGCAGAGACCGTTCCCTCCGCAACTCCCGGGTCAACTCGTCCCTTCCCACCCAAACCACCCCCCTCCCCAGGTACGTTCCCCAGCAACCGCAGGAGATGCAGCACCTGTCTCTATACCTCCCCCTTCGACTCCGCCCAACAAGGACCCCGACAGTCCTTTCAGGCGCGGCAGAGGTTCACCTGCACCTCCTCCAACCTCATCTACTGTATCCGCTGCTCCAGGTGTCAACTTCTCTCCATCGGCGAGACCAAGCGCAGGCTCGGCGATCGTTTCGCCGAACACCTCCGCTCGGTCCGCAATAACCAACCTGATCTCCCGGTTGCTCAACACTTCAACTCCCCCTCCCATCCCCACACTGACCTTTCTGTCCTGGGCCTCCTCCATTGTCAGAGTGAGGCCCAGCGCAAATTGGAGGAACAACGCCTCATATTTCGCTTGGGCAGTTTACACCCCAGCGGTATGAACATTGACTTCTCCAACTTCAAGTAGCCCTTGCTTTCCCTCTCTCTCCATCCCTTCCCCTTCCCAGTTCTCCCACCAGTCTTACTGTCCCCGACTACATTCTATCTCTGTCCCGCCCGCCACTCCCCTGACCTCAGTCTGAAGAAGGGTCTCGACCCGAAACGTCACCCATTCCTTCTCTCCAGAGATGCTGCCTGTCCCGCTGAGTTACTCCAGCATTTTGTGTCTACCATAAAAGTCAACTAAAGTACTGCAGTCAGTCTGAAGAAAGGTCCTGACCTGAATCACCGCCTATCCATTTCCCCCAGAGATGCTGCCTGACCTGCTGAGTTACTCCAGCACTTTATGTCTTTTTGTGTAAAGCAACATCTGCAGTTCCTTTTTCCTGCACAGTTGCTGCCTGATCCATTGAGTTACTCCAGCACTTCTTGTCTTTTTTGGAAGCCAGCATCTGCATTTCTTTGTTACCCCCCGCTCCTTTTGCAACCGTGGTGAGACTAAGTCAGAGGGCGGTGAATCTGTGGAATTATTTGCCACAGAAGGCTGTGGAGGCCAAGTCAGTGGATATTTTTAAGGCGGAGATTGACAGATTCTTGATTAGTACGAGTCAGGGATTATGGGGAGAAGGCAGGAGAATGGGGTTGAGAGGGAGAGATAGGTAGACAATAGGTGCAGGAGTAGGCCATTCGGCCCTTCAAGCCAGCACCGCCATTCACTGTGATCAAGATGCAAGATCAACCATTATTGAATGGTGGAGTAGATTTGATGGGCCGAATGGCTGAGAGAATGGAGCGGCTGGGCTTGTACACTATGGCGTTTAGAAGGATGAGAAGGAATCTTATTGAAACATATAAGATTATTAAGGGTTTGGACACGCTAAAGGCAGGAAAATTTCCCGATATTGGGGGAGTCCAGAACCAGGGGCCACACAGTTTAAGAATAAGGGGTAAGCCATTTAGAACGGAGACGAGGAAACACTTTTCTCACAGAGAGTGGTGAGTCTGTGGAATTCTCTGCCTCAGAGGGCGGTGGAGGCCGGTTCTCTGGATGCTTTCAAGAGAGAGCTAGATAGGGCTGTTAAAAATAGCGGAGTCGGGGGATATGGGGAGAAGGCAGGAACGGGGTACTGATTGGGGATGATCAGCCATGATCACATTGGATGGCGGTGCTGGCTCGAAGGGCCGAATGGCCGACTCCTGCACCTATTGTCTATTGTCTATTGTCTGTTGAATGGCCCGATTCTGTTCCTATCACTTGCGAACATGAACATCGAACAGTACATTTCGTTTGAACTTCATTTGAGGTTCAAATGACGATAAACGGCATTGTATTGTATTGTGTTGTACATCAGAGGAACAGGCCCTTTGGCCTTCAATGTCCCTGCCCAACGCGATGCCAAGTTGCCATTGCACATGATGCCAGGATAGATCAGCCATGATTGAATGGCGGAGTAGACTTGATGGGCCGAATAGCCTCATTCTGCTTCCAAAAGTCATGAGCTCCATTGATAAGCCTACGAGACCCATCTCTTTGTGGGTATATACACTGGTTGCATTAACACAGAAGATACAAGGCGACAATTTTGTGCAACTTTGATCCTCAGTGGTCTTGCGGTTAACTTTTTTTGAGTTGAAACATGCGAGATTTACCGTTGCCTTCTTGCAAAGCTCAACAAGCCTCTGAACATCAGGGTTTGATTAAGATTTGATCAATGGACCCTCTCTCTGTGTGTATAAAATACAATAAGGAAATGACTGCGCAGAGTGCTGACAGCATGTGTGCAAATACTGAAGACAGATGGGAACGTGTATTAAAGTTTAGCACTTTTGACAAAACCCACCTGATCCCAGCTCTCCCTCCTCCCCTCCCCTGCGGACAAAAGGACTCGCACGCATTCTCTTGGGAACTGAGGAATGGTTTAAGATGGTGTTATGTGTGTGTGGTGTAAAGGTTTTAAAATCTTCCTCTTAAGAGACATAGAGTCATAGAGAGATACAGCGTGGAAACAGGCCCTTCAGCCCAACTTACCCACACCGGCCAACATGTCCGGTGATCTTATAGAAACTTACAAAATTCTTAAGGGGTTGGACAGGCTAGATGCAGGAAGATTGTTCCCGATGTTTGGGGAAGTCCAGGACAAGGGGTCAGAGCTTACGGATAAGGGGGAAATCCTTTAAAACCGAGATGAGAAGAACTTTTTTCACACGGAGAGTGGTGAATCTCTGGAATAGAGAGGAAATCCTTTAGGACCGAGATGAGAAAAGGTTTTTTCACACAGAGAGTGGTGAATCTGTGGAACTCTCTGCCACAGAGGGTAGTTAAGGCCAGTTCATTGGCTATATTTAAGAGGGAGTTAGATGTGGCCCTTGTGGCTAAGGGGATCAGGGGGTATGGAGAGAAGGCAGGTACGGGATACTGAGTTGGATGATCAGCCATGATCACATTGAATGGCGGTGCAGGCTCGAAGGGCCGAATGGCCTACTCCTGCACCTAATTTCTATGTTTGTATGTTTCTATCCCAGCCACACCAGTCCCGTTACAGTCATAGAGTGATACAGTGTGGAAACAGGCCCTTCGGCCCAACTTGCCCACACCGGCCAACATGTCCCAGCCACACCAGTCCCCCACCCCACCCTATAAACTTCAGAATAAGGGGTAAACCATTTAGAACGGGGACAAGGAAACACTTTTTCAAACGACACAGAGTTGTGAGTGCAGCGTAGGTTTACAAGGTTAATTCCCGGGATAGCGGGATTGTCATATGCTGAGAGAATGGAGCAGCTGGGCTTGTACACTCTGGAGTTCAGAAGGATGAGAGGTGTTCTTATTAAAACATATAAGATTATTAAGGGTTTGGACACGCTAGAGGAAACATGTTCCCGATGTTGGGGGAGTCCAGAGCCAGGGGCCACAGTTTAAGAATAGGGGGAAAAGCATTTAGAACGGAGTTGAGGAAACACTTTTCCACACAGAGAGTTGGAAGTCTGTGGAATTCTCTGCCTCAGAGGGTGGTGGAGGCAGGTTCTCTGGATACTTTCAAGAGAGAGCTAGATAGGGCTCTTAAAAATAGCGGAGTCAGGGGATATGGGGAGAAGGCAGGAACGGGGTACTGATTGGGGATGATCGGCCATGATCACATTGAATGGTGGTGCTGGCTCAAAGGGCCAAATGGCCTCCTCCTGCACCTATTGTCTATTGTCTATTGTCTATAACTGCTTTTTGCTCATATTCCTCCAGTCCAAACCTGTCCTATCCATGAACCTGTCGGAATGTTTCTTCAATGTCGCGATAGTCCCTGCCTCCACTACCTCCTCCGGCAGCTCGTTCTATACACCCACCACCTTTTGCGTGAAAAGGGTACCCCTCAGATTGTTATTAAATCTTTCCCCCCTCACCTTAAACCTATGTTCTCTGGCTCTCAATTACCTTTCATTAATAATTTGCGCACCTCTCTTGGAATGGTTACCTACATACCTGTACGTCTTTGGAGTGCAGGAGGATACCGAAGATCTCGGAGAAAACCAACGCGCTCAAGCTCAGAGGCTTATTGAGCTTTGCAAACTCCGTACATCTCCGTACAGATTACTATCTAAATGGCATCAAATTGGGAAAAGGGGACGAACAACGGGATCTGTGGGTCCTTGTGCATCAGTCTATGAAAGTAAGCAGGAAGGTACACAAAAGTGCTGGAGAAACTCAGCGGGTGCAGCAGCATCTATGGAGCAAAGGAAATAGGCGACGTTTCGGGCCGAAACCCTTCTTCAGACTGATGAAAGTAAGCATGCAGGTACAGCAGGCAGTGAAGAAAGCGAATGGCATGTTGCCGTTTATAACAAGAGGAATCGAATATAGGAGCAAAAAGGTCCTTCTGCAGTTGTATAGAGCCCTAGTGAGACCACACCTGGAGTATTGTGTGCAGTTTTGGTCCCCTAATTTGAGGAAGGACATTCTTGCTATTGAGGGAGTGCAGCGTAGGTTTACAAGGTTAATTCCCAGGATGGGGGGACTGTCATATGCTGAGAGAATGGAGCGGCTGGGCTTGTACACTCTGGAGTTTAGAAGGATGAGAGGGGATCTCATTGAAACATATAAGATTGTTAAGGGCTTGGACACTCTAGAGGCAGGAAACATGTTCCCGATGTTGGGGGAGTCCAGAACCAGGGGCCACAGTTTAAGAATAAGTAGTAGGACATTTAGAACGGAGACGAGGAAACACTTTTTCTCACAGAGAGTTGTGAGTCTGTGGAATTCTCTGCCTCAGAGGGCGGTGGAGGCAGGTTCTCTGGATGCTTTCAAGAGCTAGAAAGAACTCTTAAAAATAGCGGAGTCGGGGGATTAGGGGAGAAGGCAGGAACGGGGTACTGATTGGGGATGATCAGGGTTCTCTGGGTCTTGGCTCTCTGGCGCTATGAGGCCATCGTGACGGCCTTTAGTTTAATTTAGTTTAGTTTTGTTTAATGGCACGTGTACCGAGGTACAGCCAAAATATTTTTAGTTGCGTGCTATCCAGTCAGCAGAAAGACCAGACATAGAAACATATAAACATAGAAAATAGGTGCAGGAGTAGGCCATTCGGCCCTTCGAGCCTGCACCGCCATTCAATATGATCATGGCTGATCATCCAACTCAGTATCCTGTACCTGCCTTCTCTCCATACCCCCTGATCCCTTTAGCCACAAGGGCCACATTTAACTCCCTCTTAAATATAGCCAATTAACTGGCCTCAACTACATTCTGTGGCCGAGAATTCCACAGATTCACCACTCTCTGTGTGAAAAAACCTTTTCTCATCTCGGTCCTAAAGGATATCCCCCTTATCCTTAAGCAGTGACCCCTTGTTCTGGACTTCCCCCAACATCGGGAACAATCTTCCTGCATCTAGCCTGTCCAACCCCTTAAGAATTTTGTAAGTTTCTATAAGATCCCCCCTCAATCTTCTAAATTCTAGCGAGTACAAGCCGAGTCTATCCAGTCTTTCTTCATATGAAAGTCCTGATATCCCAGCAATCAGTCTGGTGAACCTTCTCTGTACTCCCTGTATGGCAAGAATGTCTTTCCTCAGATTAGGAGACCAAAACTGTACGCAATACTCCAGGTGTGGTCTCACCAAGACCCTGTACAACTGCAGTAGAACCTCCCTGCTCCTATACTCAAATCCTTTTGCAATGAAAGCTAACATACCATTTGCTTTCTTTACTGCCTGCTGCACCTGCATGCCTACCTTCAATGACTGGTGTACCATGACACCCAGGTCTCGCTGCATCTCCCCTTTCCCAATCGGCCACCATTTAGATAATAGTCTGCTTTCCTGTTTTTGCCACCAAAATGGATAACCTCACATTTATCCACATTATACTGCATCTGCCAAACATTTGCCCACTCACCCAACCTATCCAAGTCACCTTGCAGTCTCCTAGCATCCTCCTCACAGCTAACACTGCCCCCCAGCTTAGTGTCATCCGCAAACTTGGAGATGTTGCCTTCAATTCCCTCATCCAGATCATTAATATATATTGTAAATAGCTGGGGTCCCAATACTGAGCCTGGGGGTACTTGGGACATGATTACAATCAAACTGGCCACTGTGTACAGATAGATAGACGATGAAGTGAATCTTGTTTAGTGCAAGATAAAGTCCATTAAAGTCCAATTAACGATAGTCCGAGGGTCTCCAATGAGGTAGATGGAAGGTCAGGACTGCTCTCTAGTTGTTGGTAGGATGCTTCAGTTGCTTGATAGCAGCAGGGAAGAAACTGTCCCTGAATCTGGAGGTGTGCATTTTCACACTTCTGTACCTTTTGCCCGATGGGAGAGGGGAGAGGAGGAGTGAGACTGCACCTTGATTTACGCTGCTGGCCTTGCCGAGGTAACATTTGGAGTGTAGCGGGTAGTTCTGGCCATCCTAGAATAACTGCCGCTGAATATCCCATCCGTGCCTGATACGTTCCATTTGTGTGCTTTATACTTCACACATTCCATCGATGTTCCAAGCTCGAGGCTGGCATCTCACTGTTGTTTTCAAAGTCCATGCTACGCTGCCTACATGTGCTGAACACCTCGTCAATTCATTGATATTTCATCAGTTGTCAGAGCGTTGCATCACGGTGCCCACTCACCCGAGTCCTGAATTCAATCAGTATTCTGACCGCTGGCCTGAACGTTTCACTACCTGCCACAACTCCATTGGCATCCTGAACATTCACTGATTGTGCAAAAATGCCGAGAATGCGCTGGTAAGCCACCAGCACAATGAAAGATAAATGTTGGGTACTTTTTTTGCTGGGGCTGATGAAATGTTGAGCGCATTGATGGAATGCTATGTTCCCTGATGAAATGTTCACCATACTGATGGAATGTTATTCCTGCGCCCGAGCATCGCGGGCCAGATCCACCCGCTGTACAACCGCGGCACCGATGACCGAAGACTGAAACGTGCCCCGCTCGGCCCGAGTCTCCCCCCCAGACCTTCAAGGGACTGCGAAGAAGCCAGGCGACAAGGCCTGAATGGGCCGAAGGAGCCTCAACGGCAGCGGCAGCGGGAGCCTCGGCGGCAGCTTGAGCCTCGAAGGCAACGGGATCCTCGGCGTTGGTGGGGTCTCGGCGGCAACGGAGCTTAGGCGGCAGCAGCAGCGAGAACCTTGGTGGCGGTGGAGCATGGGGGAGCCAGTGTAGGGGAGGGGGGCCGGCACTCGAGTTCAGAATCCTCTGTCCAGGGGATAAGTCTGTGTTTCTTCGTTTGTTTCGGCTCGTTACGGTGAAGGCGGTGTTCACACGTCAGCCCGCCAACAGTCGCTTGTCTTTTTCTTTTTGTTTTCACTTTTAATCTCAAGTTTTTGTGTACTTCGTTGTGTTGTGACTGTCGGCAGAACAATATTCCTCCAGGAATTAATAATATTTGTCGTATGTATGCTCACTGTTGGAATGTTTACCACACTGATGGAATGTTCCCCACACTGATGGAATGTTCCCCACACTGATGGAATGTTCACCACACTGATGGAATGTTTACCACACTGATGAAATGTTCCCCACACTGATGGAATGTTCCCCACACTGATGGAATGTTGACCACACTGATGGAATGTTGACCACACTGATGGAATGTTTACCACACTGATGGAATGTTCCCCACACTGATGGAATGTTCCCCACACTGATGGAATGTTCACCACACTGATGGAATGTTGGAATGTTCCCCACACTGATGGAATGTTGACCACACTGATGGAATGTTGACCACACTGATGGAATGTTCACCACACTGATGGAATGTTCCCCACACTGATGGAATGTTGACCACACTGATGGAATGTTCGCCACACTGATGGAATGTTCCCCACACTGATGGAATGTTCGCCACACTGATGGAATGTTCACCACACTGATGGAATGTTTAAAATACTGATGGAATGTTCGCCACACTGATGGAATGTTGACCACACTGATGGAATGTTCCCCACACTGATGGAATGTTCACCACACTGATGGAATGTTTAAAATACTGATGGAATGTTCGCCACACTGATGGAATGTTGACCACACTGATGGAATGTTCCCCACACTGATGGAATGTTCACCACACTGATGGAATGTTCCCCACACTGATGGAATGTTGACCACACTGATGGAATGTTCCCCACACTGATGGAATGTTCGCCACACTGATGGAATGTTCACCACACTGATGGAATGTTCACCACACTGATGGAATGTTCACCACACTGATGGAATGTTCACCACACTGATGGAATGTTCACCACACTGATGGAATGTTTACCACACTGATGGAATGTTCACCACACTGATGGAATGTTCACCACACTGGTGGAATGTTCCCCACACTGATGGAATGTTCCCCACACTGATGGAATGTTCGCCACACTAATGGAATGTTCACCACACTGATGGAATGTTCACCACACTGATGGAATGTTTAAAACACTGATGGAATGTTGACCACACTGATGGAATGTTCACCACACTGATGGAATGTTCACCACACTGATGGAATGTTCACCACACTAATGGAATGTTGACCACACTGTTGGAATGTTGACCACACTGATGGAATGTTTACCACACTGATGGAATGTTCACTACACTGATGGAATGTTTATCACACTGATGGAATGTTCGCCACACTGATAGTGCCACAGAGAGAGTCATAGAGTTATACAGTGAGGAAACAGGCTCTTCGGCCCAACTCATCCACACCGGCCAACATGTCCCAGCTGCACTAGTCCCACCTGACTGCGCTTGGCCCATATCCGTCCATACCTGCCCTATCCATGTACCTGCCTAAATGCTTCTTAAACTTTGCGATTGTCCCTACATCCCCGGTACTATCTTCCATTCATCCGCCATCCTTTGTGTGGAAATGTCACCTCTCAGATTTCTATTAAATCCCCCACCCCCCCTCCCCCCTCCCCCCCCCCCCCCCCCCCCCCCCCCCACCTTAAACCTGTGTCCTCTGGTTCTCGATTCCCCTGCTCTGGGCAGGAGACTCTGTGTTTACGCGATCTATTCCTCCCATGATTTTATACACGTCTATAAACCAGCCCTCACCCTCCTGCGCTCTAAGGGATGGAGCCGACTGTATTCTGCCCTCTGGTATTTTGCTCTTTGCTCTAACCTCTGTATGACTTGATTGCATTCATGTGTAGTATTGTCTGATTTAATTGGATAACGTTTAAAAGACATTTGGATAGGAGCATGTTGGACTGCAATGCCTGTTTCCACACTGTTTGACTCTGGGACTCCACACATGCAAAAGCTTTTCACTACATCTTGGTACATGTGGCGGTGATAAACCAGTAGCAATAACAATCCCAACGTTGTGTTGCAATTTTTTTTCAGTTTGCAGAAAATCTCCTCAATAGAGTCATGGATTGAGATACTTCTCCGTGGATTGTCACCTTGCCGTGGTGGAGAAGCTTGTGTGGTCCGGAGATCCTGAGAGCGATGCCGTCTGGAGCTATCTACGCTCCTGGTAGGGCCACCCATGGCGGTAAGGTCAAGGGGGAGGTCACTGGCAAAGAGCAATCCAACCAAGACCTCAACGGTGGAACAGGCGGAGGACGATGGCTGACCTTAGTGGAGCTAACGTCACAACGGCTGGGCAGGCGGATGAAGGCTGCGGCAGAAAAGGGTCTCCGGTCGTCTTGGACTCCACGCCACTGGATCCTGACCCAGATCTGTCAAGGACCGTGGGGGTGTCTGTCTGTCCACCAGTCTCCCCACGTTAAACAAAGTCACGTACAGGCGTCCTCCATGAGAGGACGGACAGTCATACTCGTTTCGAGTGACCGCAGGTGATGATGGAGTCAGACCTTTTGGCCCAACTTGCACACGCTGACCAACAACCCATCTACACTAATCCCACCTGCCTATGTTTGGCCTATATTCCGCTAATTCTATCCTATCCATGTACTTGCCCAAATGTTCCTTAAACGTTGTGACAATCCCAGCCTCAACTACCATAGACAATAGACAATAGGTGCAGGAGTAAGCCATTCGGCCCTTCGAGCCAGCACCGCCATTCAATGTGATCATGGCTGATCATCCTCAATCAGGACCCCGTTCCTGCCTTCTCCCCATATCCCCTATTTTTAAGAGCCCTATCTAGCTCTCTCTTGAAAGCATCCAGAGTGCCGGCCTCCACCGCCCTCTGAGGGCTACCTCCTCCAGAAGCTTGTTCCATGCACCCACAACCCATTGTGTGATAAAGTTACCTCTCAGATTCCTGTTAAATCTTTCCCTCTCTCACCTTAAACCTATGTCCTCTGGTTCCCGATTTTTCTACTCTGGGCAAGAGACTCTGTGCGTCTACCCGATCTATTCCTCTCATGATTTTATACACCTCTATAAGATCACCCCTCATCCTCCTGCGCTCCAGGGAATAGAGTCCCAGCCTACTCAACCTCTCCCTATAGCTCGGGCCCCTGAGTCCTGGCAACATCCATGTAAGGGGCCGGTCCCACTTTGGCGATTTTTCAGGCGACTGCCGGCCGGCGCCTATCACAGTCGTAGCAGATCGCCGAAAAACTGGTGACTGGACCCCCTTACGACAATGTCTACGACAAGCTACAACAACCTACCACCCTGTCGACGTTCAGCTGCGGCAAGCTGCCGACAATGGGCGACCCATTGGGACGTCCACCTACGACCACACCCACGACAACCAAAGTCAACCTACGTCCACCTGCGACAAGCTACAACCCTGTCGGCGAAACTGAAGACAATTCAGTCGCCGGTACCTGTCGCCGGTTGACGTCGGTAGTCGCCGATGGACTTCACTGGCGACAACCCGCGACATCCTGGCGACCACCTACGGCAACACCTACGTCAGTAGAAGTCAAGCTACGCTCATTGGCGTCAAACCCACTGTCGGCGAAATTTTCTTTAGCATTTCAAAGTCCAGCAGCGACCAGAAAAACGCTACAACTCATTGGGCGACTGAGGAGACGACTCACGGACCGTACAGGTGACACCCCGGCGACCGTGTGGCGAAAGCTTAGTCGCCTGTAGTCGCCTAAAAAATCACCTAAGTGGGACAGGCGTTTAAATCTTCTCTGATCCCTTTCCAGCTTGGCAACAACTTTCCTATAACATGGTGCCCAGAATGGAACACAATACTCCAAATGTGGTTTCACCAACGTCTTATACACCCTCAACACGATCTCACAACTTCTATGTTGTTCAAGAAGGAACTGCAGATGCTGGAAGATCGAAGGTACACAAAATTGCTGGAGAAACTCAGCGGGTGCAGCAGCATCTATGGAGCGAAGGAAATAGGCGACGTTTTGGGCCGAAACTCTTCTTCAAACTTCTATACTCAGTACCCTGACTGATGAAGGCCAATGAGCCAAAAGCTTTTTCGACCACCCTATCTACCTGGTGGTAGACAAAAATGCTGTAGAAACGCAGCAGGTGAGGCAGCATCTATGGAGCGAAGGAAATAGGCGACGTTTCGGGCCGAAACCCTTCTTCAGACTGATGTGAGGGTGGGGGGGGGGATGGGAAGAAGAACGGAAGAGGTGGAGCCAGTGGGCTGAGGGAGGGCCGAGGTGGGGAGGAGAAAGTAAGGACTACCTGAAATTAGACAAGTCAATGTTCATACCACTGGGGTGCAAATCTACCTGTTGCACCACTGTCAACGAATGTTGTACCTGCGTTCCTAGATCCCTCTGCGCTACATGCCTTCATCCCACAATTCATGACAATTCCGTGGTGCGTTGAAAGTTTCATGAGGGCGATGACCTTTACAAAGATAGATAAAATCAGTATGTGAACATTTAAACAAGAGAATTGAATGAATATTCCATCTGTTTGCTGAATATTCCAAACTCCTTACTTTGCAAAAAAATCACTTCGATAAACGTTGAATCTGATGTGTATTTCCTGCATATATTAGACATTCTATCATTGTGCTGAGCATGTAGACACAAGCAACTGCCAATACAGACCGACACATATAATGACACAAAATGTGTCATCGTTATAGGAATTGAATATAGGAGCAAAGAGGTCATTCTGCAGTTGTACAGAGCCCCAGTGAGACCACACCTGGAGTATTGTGTGCAGTTTTGCTCCCCCTAATTTGAGGAAGGACATTCTTGCTATTGAGGGAGTGCAGCGTAGGTTTACAAGGTTAATTCCCGGGATGGCGGGACTGTCATATGTGAATGAATGGAGCAGCTGGGCTTGTACACTCTGGAGTTTAGAAGGATGAGAGGGGATCTCATTGAGACATATAAGATTGTTAAAGGCCTGGACACGCTGGAGGCAGGAAACATGTTCCCGATGTTGGGTGAGTCCAGAACCAGGGGCCACACAGTTTAAGAATAAGGAGTAAACCATTTAGAACGGAGACGAGGAAACACTTTTTCACACAGAGAGTGGTGAGTCTGTGGGAATTATCTGCCTCAGAGGGCGGTGGAGGCCTGTTCTCTGGATACTTTCAAGGGAGAGCTAGATAAGGCTCTTAAAGATAGCGGAGTCAGGGGATTATGGGGAGAAGGCAGGAACGGGGCACTGATTGGGGATGACCAGCCATGATCACATTGAATGGCGGTGCTGGTTCGAAGGGCCGAATGGCCTACTCCTCCTGCACCTATTGTCTATTGTCTGTTGTGGCAATGAATTCCACAGATAGACACAAAATGCTGGAGTAACTCAGCGGGACAGGCAGCATCTCTGGAGAGAGGCGAAATGTTTTCAAGAAGACACACACAATAGCCTGCGCCATCTGAAGAGTTAAGTCATTCCAGGGCATTCAGGCGTACACAATTGCAGGCAGGCCGAGAAAGTAAATGCAGCAGATCAACGCAAGATAAAATTGCTTTATCAATTTTTCCACCTGACAAATTGATTTGCAAACTCAGCATGTATCCAGATGCCAGCTTTCCATTCTCTGCACATTGACACCTTGGTCTCATTGAGACATTGACTGGGGGACAAGATAATCAAATTGTAGGCCTCAATTGTAAGCCTTTAATTTATTTGTAGCCCCCCCCCCCCCCCCCCCTACACTCACTAAACAGTGCAGGGCTGGAGTTGTTACAATGAAGAGGGATTTGTCTGATACTTTCAGTGTTGGGGGAGGAACAACACAGCAGGAGAGCCTGAGACGGGTGTTTCATCGATCAGAGTCCCCCACCCCCCCACCACCACTCTCCGCTTTGGTTCACGTAATTTATTAACCCCGGCCTGACACAGGGGGGAAGAATTACAATGTCACGCACAGCAGAGGTTAATTAAAAAACGAGAGACTTCCTGCAAACATGCAGTTGGTGAGGGGGGGGGGAACATGTCGCATCTCCGCAGCCAGGCACGGCTTCATCTCGGCCGAACACAACACGGGGTGATGCAGCTGACAGCATCGCTCCGCACTCAGTCCTATCTGGGATTGTCATCGGCTGCCTCTTCAGGTGGCGATGGAGCGAGTTGCCGGCTCGCCAGACATCTTCCCCGACCCTAAACCCCGTCGTGACGAGCCCTGGTCCACATCAGAGCTGCATCACCGTGTGTTCAGCCTCAAAAAGGCTGGCAGTATCATCAAAGACCCACACCATCCTGGGCACACACTCATCTCCCTGCTACCTTCAGGTAGAAGGTACAGGAGCCTGAAGACTGCAACGTCCAGGTTCAGGAATAGCTACTTCCCCACAGACATCAGGTAATTAAACCTGGCTCGGACAAAACTCTGATTATTAATGGCCCATTATCTGTTATTTACACTTTATCAGTTTATTTATTCATGTGTGTATATATTTATATAATGGTTTATGGACACACTGATCTGTTTTGTAGTCAATGCCTACTATGTTCTGTTGTGCTGAAGCAAAGCAATAATTTCATTGTCCTATACAGGGACACATCACAATAAACTCTCTTGAATCTTGAATCTTGAATCAAGGGGCTTGGTTGGACGGGTATTACAGAGGGTGGTGAATCTGTGGAATTCATTGCCTGTGTGGAGGCCGTCAGTGGATATTTTTCAGGCAGAGATAGTCAGATTCCTCATTGGTACGGGTGTCAGGTGAGAGGATGTTTCCACTAGTGGGAGAGCCCAGGACCAATAGACAATAGACAATAGGTGCAGGAGTAGGCCATTCGGCCCTTCAATGTGATCATGGCTGATCATCCCCAATCAGTACCCCGTTCCTGCCTTCTCCCCATATCCCCTGACTCCGCTATCTTTAAGAGCCCTATCTAGCTCTCTCTTTAAAGCATCCAGAGAACCGGCCTCCACCGCCCTCTGAGGCAGAGGATTCCACAGACTCACAACTCTCTGTGTTTCCTCATCGCCGTTCTAAATGCTTCCCCCGTATTCTTCAGACCAGATGTCACAGCCTCAGAATTAATATAGAAACATAGAAATTAGGTGCAGGAGTAGGCCATTCGGCCCTTCGAGCCTGCACCGCCATTCAATATGATCATGGCTGATCATCCAACTCAGTATCCCGTACCTGCCTTCTCTCCATACCCCCTGATCCCCTTAGCCACAAGGGCCACATCTAACTCCCTCTTAAATATAGCCAATGAACCGCCCTCGACTACACTCTGCGGCAGAGAGTTCCAGAGATTCACCACTCTCTGTGTGAAAAAAGTTCTTCTCATCTCGGTTTTAAAGGATTTCCCCCTTATCCTTAAGCTGTGACCCCCTGTCCTGGACTTCCCCAACATCGGGAGCAATCTTCCTGCATCTAGCCTGTCCAACCCCTTAAGAATTTTGTAAGTTTCTATAAGATCCCCTCTCAATCTCCTAAATTCTAGAGAGTATAAACCAAGTCTATCCAGCCTTTCTTCATAAGACAGTCCTGACATCCCAGGAATCAGTCTGGTGAACCTTCTCTGCACTCCCTCTATGGCAATAATGTCCTTCCTCAGATTTGGAGACCAAAACTGAACGCAATACTCCAGGTGTGGTCTCACCAAGACCCTGTACAACTGCAGTAGAACCTCCCTGCTCCAATACTCAAATCCTTTTGCTATGAAAGCTAACATACCATTCGCATAAAGGACGTTCTTTTAGGAAGGAGATGAGGAGACATTTCTTTAGACAGAGGGTGGTGAATCTGTGGAATTCTTTGCCACAGAAGGTTATGCAGGCCAAGTCAGTAAATATATTTAAGGTTTGTGCGATGGTCTGGGCTGCGTACATAATTTGCCGCAATTTTTGGCGGTCTTGGATGTAGCTGTTCCCAAACCGTGCTGTGATGCATCCCGATAAAATGCTTCCTGCGGCGCATCTGTAGAAGTTGGTGAGAGTTGTCGGGGTCATGTCGAACTTCTGAAGCCTTCTAAGGACGTAGAGGCGTTGGTGTGCTTTCTTGGCCGTTGCTTTGATATGTGTGGCCCCAGACAAGTTGCCGGTCATTATTTACTCTGAGGAATTTGAAGCTATCAACAGTCTCCACTTTGGTTCCGTCAATGCAAACTGGGGCGTGTGTACAGCTTTCACTTTCTGAAGTCGATCAGTAATGGGCCTGTCCCACGGACACAATATTTTTCGGTGATTTGCCGGCACCCGTCATAGTCGCAGCAGGTCTCCGAAAATTTTCAACGTGTTGAAAATCCAGCGGCGACCAGAACAAGGTACAACTCTTTGGGCGACGACTCATGACCATACAGACTTCGTGAGTCGTCTCCTCAGTTGCCCAAAGAGTCGTAGCGTCTTTCTGGTCACCGCTGGATTCTCAACGTGTTGAAAAATTTCGGTGACCTATGACGCATGCCGGCAGTCGCCGAAAAAGTCGTGTACGTGCAACAGACCCGTATCGCCTCTGTCTTGCGGACATTGAGAGACAGGTTGTTGTCTCGACGGCAGGACACGAGGTTCTCGATCCACTTCCTGTACTCCATCTCGTCATTACTGATGTTCTGAGCATGATGCCAAGACCGAATCTTATCTGCCGGCATATCCCTCCATTCCATAACCTCCATCACCTCCCAACTTCCAGACTCAATACTCTGATTGATGAAGGCCAATGTGCAAAAGTCTTTTTGACCAAGATTCATGATTCAAGATTCAAGAGAGTTTATTGTCATGTGTCCCTCATAGGACAATGACAATTCTTGCTTTGCTTCAGCACAACAGAACATAGTAGGCATGAATACAGAACAGATCAGTGTGTCCGTTTATCATTATATAAATATATACACACATGAATAAATAAACTGATCAAGTACAAATAACAGGTAATGGGCTATTAATGTTCAGAGTTTTGTCCGAGCCGGGTTTAATAGCCTGATGTCTGTGGGGAAGTAGCTATTCCTGAACCTGGACGTTGCAGTCTTCAGGCTCCTGTACCTTCTACCTGAAGGTGGCGGGGAGATGAGTGTGTGGCCAGGATGGTGTGGGTCCTTGATGATACTGCCAGCCTTTTTGAGGCAGCGACTGCGATAAATCCCCTCGATGGAAGGGAGGTTATTTACCTTATCTACCTGCGACTCCACATTCAAGAAACCATGCACCTGCACTCCGAGATCCCTCTGCTCCACAACTCTCCCCAGAAGCCTGACCATTCACTCTCTATGTCTGGAGTATGGTGTACAATTTTGGTCGCCTAATTATTGGAAGGATGTCAACAAAATAGAGAGAGTACAGAGGAGATTTACTAAAATGTTGCTTGGGTTTCCGCAACTAAGTTACAGAGAAAGGTTGAACAAGTTAGGGCTTTATTCTTTGGAGCGCAGAAGGTTAAGGGGGGACTTGATAGAGGTCTTTAAAATGATGAGAGGGATAGACAGAGTTGACGTGGATAAGCTTTTCCCACTGAGAGTAGGGAAGATTCAAACAAGGGGACATGACATGAGAATTAAGGGACTGAAGTTTAGGGGTAACATGAGGGGGAACTTCTTTACTCAGAGAAGGTAGCTGTGTGGTATGAGCTTCCAGTGAAGGTGGTGGAGGCAGGTTCGTTTTAAATAAATTGGATGGTTATATGGATGGGAAGGGAATGGAGGGTTATGGTCTGAGCGCAGGTATATGGGACTAGGGGAGATTATGTGTTCGGCACGGACTAGAAGGGTCGAGATGGCCTGTTTCCGTGCTGTAATTGTTATATGGTTATATGGTTATATGTCCTGCCCACGTTAGACTTCCCAAATGATTTATCTGTATTCAATTCCGTCGACCACTTCTCAGCCCACCTGCCCAAACGATCCAGATCCTGCTGCAATTTTTGACAACCATCTTGGCTATCTGCAATACCGCCCACTTTTGTATCATCTGTAAATGTGCTAATCTTGCCCTGTAGCTTCTCATCCAAATCTAGTTCACCCTTTGAATCTCTGCACCCCTTGCCGCACCCCCCCCCCCCCCCCCCCACTCCTCCTCCTCCGCCCAATTGTAAGACAACTGAACCATTCTATCAACAACTAGAGACCAGTCCTGAACTCCCATTCACCTCATTGGTGACACTCTGACCAACTTTGATCGGACTTTACTGGACTTAGTCTTGTACTAAACATTATTCATCATTGTTCCCTTTATTCTGTATCAGTACACTTAAAACCGAGATGAGAAGAACTTTTTTCACACAGAGAGTGGTGAATCTCTGGAACTCTCTGCCACAGAGGGTAGTTGAGGCCAGTTCATTGGCTATATTTAAGAGGGAGTTAGAGGAGGCATATGGAGAGAAGGCAGGTACGGGATACTGAGTTGGATGATCAGCCATGATCATATTGAATGGCGGTGCAGGCTCGAAGGGCCGAATGGCCTACTCCTGCACCTAATTTCTAAATGGCTCGATTGTAATCATGTCTTTCCACTGACTGGTTAGCACGCAACAAAACCTTTTCACTGTAGGCAATAGACAATAGACAATCTCCGTTCTAAACGGCTTACTCCTTATTCTTAAACTGTGGCCACTGGTTCTGGACTCCCCCAACATCGGGAACATGTTTCCTGCCTCTAGCGTGTCCAAGCCCTTAACAATCTTACCTCAGTACACGTGACAGTACGTTCATGTGCAAGTGATAGGAGCAGAATTTGGCCATTCGGCCCCTAAAGTCTACTCCACCATTCAATCATGGCTGATCTATCTCACCCTCCCAACCACATTCTCCTGCCTTCTCCCCATAACCCCTGACACACGTACTATTCAAGAATCAATCTATCTCCCCTTTAAAAATATCCATTGACTTGGCCTCCACAGCCTTCTGTGGGGAAGAACTCCACAGATTCATCACCCTCTGTCTAAAGAAATTCCTCCTCATCTCCATCCTAAAGGAACATCTTTTAAATCCGAGGCTGTGGCCTCTGGTCCTAGACTTCCCAGCTACTGGAAACATCCTCTCCACATCCACTCTATCCAGGCCTTTCACTATTCACATTAAACTAAACTAAACTAATACATATCAGCGAAGGAAGGAGCTGCAAATGCCCAGATTCTCCAACTAGCCTAACTCTCCTTACACTCCCCCCCCCCCCCCCCCCAACATCAGTCTGAAGAAGGGTCTCCAGCCGAAACGTCACCCATTCCTTCTACCCAGAGATGGTGTCTGGCCCGCTGAGGTTACTCCAGCACATTGTATAAAAGCAATAAGTATCAGGACATGCATGGGAGAAGCAGGCCTGCAAAGGCGAAGCGTTTGGCTGGGCACACACATGCAACTCCTGCATCTGTGCAACACATGCATCTGTGCAATAACATGCAAGGTTCATTGTTGCTAGACACAAAATTCTGGAGTAACTCAATGGGACAGAGGCCAGGGGAGGCGTTGGTGCGAGGAGGAGTTACCCAAATCTGCAACGTTCCATCTCACTTCCAGAGGAGGAGTCTGGAGGAAGCCTCTGATTGGTGGAAGAGGACCAGAGGAAGCAGCTGATTGTGTGTTATTCCAGCCCCGGGTTTACATTTCTGCTTTCAGGTTAAGGATTTTGGGAGTTAAGGCCCAGGAGCCGTTACAGAGGGAGGAACGATGTCCGTGCGGTGAGTGTAAAACCCATCGCGGGGCTTGTTTCAACAGAGGCCCAGGAGCCGTTACAGAGGGAGGAGGAGCCAAAATCTGCAACGTTCCATTCGCAGATCACACTTCAAATTAAGGGGGCTGGTGGAAGCCGCTGATTGGTAGAACGGACTAAAGGAAGTAGCCGTTACAGGACTAGAGGAAGCAGCTGATTGGCTTGTATCCCGGGTAAGGCTTTGTATTGTATCCAGGATAAGGGGGAGAATGAGGGCCAGGGCAGTTTACTGTTCTGGATGTCAGATGTGGGAGGTCATGGAGTCGGAGTGCCCTCCAGACGTCCACATCTGCGCCAGGTGCGTCGAGATGGGGCTCCTAAGAGACCGTGTCAGGAACCTGGAGCAGCAACTCGATGACCTCTGTCTGCTCAGGGAGAGCGAGGAGGTCAAGTCAAGTCAAGTCAAGTCAAGTTTATTTGTCACATACACATACGAGATGTGCAGTGAAATGAAAGTGGCAATGCTCGCGGAACAACAAAACAACCAAACAAATTATAAACACAATCATAACACACATATTATTTTACATTATAAATAATAGAAGGAAAAACGTTCTGTACAGTTAGTCCCTGGTGAGAAAGGCGTTTACAGTCCGAATTGCCTCTGGGAAGAAACTCCTTCTCAACCTCTCCGTTCTCACTGCATGGCAACGGAGGCGTTTGCCTGACCGTAGCGGCTGGAACAGTCCGTTGCAGGGGTGGAAGAGGTCTCTCATGATTTTGTCATAGAAAGGAGTTACAGGGAGGTGGTCACTCCAAGACCACGGGAGACAGAAAACTGGGTCACAGTTAGGAAGGGCAACGGGCAGAGGCAGGGACTGGTGAGTACCCCGGTGGCTGTACACCTTGCAAATAAGTACTCATGTTTGAGTAAGGGTGGGGGAGACAGCCTACCTGGGGGCAGCGACAGCGGCCGGGCCTCTGGCACAAAGACCGGTCCGGTTTCTCAGAAGGGTAAGGAAAAGAAGGGGAGGGCAATTGTAATAGGGGACTCTATAGTCAGGGGGTCGAATAGGTGATTCTGTGGACGCAGACAGGAGACCCGGATGGTAGTTTGCCTCCCTGGTGCCAGGGTCAGGGATGTGTCTGAACGGGTCCAAGAAATCCTGAAATGGGAGGGAGAGGAGCATGAGGTTGTGGTACATATAGGTACCAACGACATAGGTAAAAAAAGAGAAGAGGTCCTGAAAGAAGAATTTAGGGAGTTAGATAGAGAGTTAAGGAGAAGGACTGCAAAGGTAACAATCTCAGGATTACTGCCTGTGCCACGCGACAGTGAGAGTAGGAATGGAGCGAGGTGGAGGATAAATGCGTGGCTGAGGGACTGGTGCAGTGGGTATGGATTCAAGTTTCTGGATCATTGGGACCTCTTTTGGGGAAGGTGCGACCTGTACAGAAAGGACGGGTTGCACTTGAACTCGAGGGGGACCAATATCCTAGCGGGGAGATTTGCAAAGGCTACTTAGGAGACTTTAAACTAGAACGGTTGGGGGGAGGGACTCAAATTGGGAAAGCTAGCAGTCAGTGTGTGAGGCAGGAGGCAGAGAACGGTAGCACTCTGACACAAAATGTAGGGGAGAGAGAAGAAAAAGACAATAAACAGAGAATAAGAGAGGGTGGGTTTCTTAAATGTGCATATTTTAATGCTAGGAGCATTGTAAGAAAGGTGGATGAACTTAGAGCCTGGATTGACACCTGGAAGTATGATGTTGTGGCGATCAGTGAAACATGGTTGCAGGAGGGCTGTGATTGGAAACTAAATATTCTAGGATTTCGTTGCTTCAGGTGTGATAGAATTGGAGGGGCAAGAGGTGGAGGTGTTGCATTGCTTGTCAGGGAAGATATTACAGCAGTGCTTTGGCAGGATAGATTAGAGGGCTCATCTAGGGAGGCTATTTGGGTGGAACTGAGAAATGGGAAAGGGGTAGCAACACTTATAGGGGTGTATTATAGTCCGCCATATGGGGAGCGAGAATTGGAAGAGCCAATATGTAATGAGATCGCAGATATTAGTAGTAAGCACAAGGTAGTGATTGTGGGAGATTTAAATTTTCCACACATAGACTGGGAAACACATTCTGTAAATGGGCTGGATGGGTTGGAGTTTGTAAAATGTGTGCAGGATAGTTTTTTTGCAGCAATACATAGAGGTACCTACTAGAGAATGGGCAGTGCTGGACCTCCTGTTAGGAAATGAGACGGGTCAGTTGGCGGAGGTATGCGTTGGGGAACAGTTCGGGTCCAGTGATCAAAATACCATTAGTTTCAATATAATTATGGAGAGGGTCAGAACTGGACCTAGGGTTGAGATTTTTGATTGGAGAAAGGCTAACTTTGAGGAGATGCAAAAGGATTTAAAAGGAGTAAATTGGGACAGTTTGTTTTATGGGAAAGATGTGGAAGAGAAATGGAGTACATTTAAAGGTGAAATGTTAAGAGTACAGAATCTTTATGTCCCTGGTCGGTTGAAAGGAAATAGTAAAAATTAGAAAGAGCCCTGGTTTTCAAGGGAAATTGGACACGGTTCGGAAAAAGAGAGAGATCTACAATAATTATAGGCAGCATGGAGTAAATGAGGTGCTTGAGGAGTATAAAGAATGTAAAAAGAATCTTAAGAAAGAAATTAGAAAAGCTAAAAGAAGATATGAGGTTGCTTTGGCCGTAAGGTGAAAGTAAATCCAAAGGGTTTCTACAGATATATTAATAGAAAAAGGATAACGAGGGATAAAATTGGTCCATTAGAGAGTCAGAGTGGACAGCTATCTGCAGAGCCAAAAGAGATGGGGGAGATATTGAACAATTTCTTTTCTTCGGTATTCACCATCGAGAAGGATATTGAATTATGTGAGGTAAGGGAAACAAGTAGAGTAGCTATGGAAACTATGAGGATCAAAGAAGAGGAAGTACTGCCACTTTTGAGAAATATAAAAGTGGATAAGACTCCAGGTCCGGACAAGATATTCCCTAGGACATTGAGTGAAGTTAGTGTAGAAATAGCAGGGGCTATGACAGAAATATTTCAAATGTCATTAGAAATGGGAATAGTGCCGGAGGATTGGCGTACTGCGCATGTTGTTCCATTGTTTAAAAAGGGTTCTAAGAGTAAACCTAGCAATTATAGACCTGTTAGTTTGACTTCAGTGGTGGGCAAATTAATGGAAAGAATACTTAGAGATAATATATATAAGCATCTGGATAAACAGGGTCTGATTAGGAACAGTCAACATGGATTTGTGCCTGGAAGGTCATGTTTGACTAATCTTCTTGAATTTTTTGAAGAGGTTACTCGGGAAATTGATGAGGGTAAAGCAGTGGATGTTGTGTATATGGACTTCAGTAAGGCCTTTGACAAGGTTCCTCACGGAAGGTTGGTTAAGAAGGTTCAATGGTTGGGTATTAATGGTGGAGTAGCAAGATGGATTCAACAGTGGCTGAATGGGAGATGCCAGAGAGTAATGGTGGATGGTTGTTTGTCAGGTTGGAGGCCAGTGACTAGTGGGGTGCCACAGGGATCTGTGTTGGGTCCACTGTTGTTTGTCATGTACATCAATGATCTGGATGATGGTGTGGTAAATTGGATTAGTAAGTATGCAGATGATACTAAGATAGGTGGGGTTGTGGATAATGAAGTAGATTTTCAAAGTCTACAGAGAGATTTATGCCAGTTGGAAGAGTGGGCTGAAAGATGGCAGATGGAGTTTAATGCTGATAAGTGTGAAGTGCTACATCTTGGCAGGACAAATCAAAATAGGACGTACATGGTAAATGGTAGGGAATTGAAGAATGCAGGTGAACAGAGGGATCTGGGAATAACTGCACAGTTCCCTGAAAGTGGAATCTCATGTAGATAGGGTGGTAAAGAAAGCTTTTGGTGTGCTGGCCTTTATAAATCAGAGCATTGAGTATAGAAGTTGGGATGTAATGTTAAAATTGTACAAGGCATTGGTGAGGCCAATTCTGGAGTATGGTGTACAATATTGGTCGCCTAATTATAGGAAGGATGTCAACAAAATAGAGAGAGTACAGAGGAGATTTACTAGAATGTTGCCTGGGTTTCAGCAACTAAGTTACAGAGAAAGTTTGAACAATTAGGGCTTTATTCTTTGGAGCGCAGAAGGTTAAGGGGGGACTTGAAAGAGGTCTTTAAAATGATGAGAGGGATAGACAAAGTTGACGTGGATAAGCTTTTCCCACGGAGAGTAGGGAAGATTCAAACAAGGGGACATGACTTGAGAATTAAGGGACAGATGTTTAGGGGTAACATGAGGGGGAACTTCTTTACTCAGAGAGTGGTGGCTGTGTGGAATGAGCTTCCAGTGAAGGTGTTGGAGGCAGGTTCGATTTTATCATTTAAAAATAAATTGGATAGTTATATGGATGGGAAAGGAATGGAGGGTTATGGTCTGAGCGCAGGTATATAGGACTAGGGGAGAATACGTGTTCGGCACGGACTAGAAGGGTCGAGATGGCCTGTTTCCATGCTGTAATTGTTATATGGTTACACGGTTATATGGACAGGCAGCAAAGAAACATCGAAAAAAGGTGCAGGAGGAGGCCATTCGGCCCTTCGAGCCAGCACCGCCATTCATTGCGATCATGGCTGATCGTCCCCAATCAATAACCCATGCCTGCCTTCTCCCCATATCCCTTGACTCCACTAGCCCCTAAAGCTCTATCTAACTCTTTCTTAAATCCATCCAGTGACTTGGCCTCCACTGCCCTCCGTGGCAGGGAATTCCATAAATTCACAACTCTCCGGGTGAAAAAGTTTTTTCTCACCTCAGACTTAAATGATCTCTCCTTTACTCTAAGACTGTGGCCCCTGGTTCTGGACTCGCCCAACATTGGGAACATTTTTCCTGCATCTAGCTTGTCCAGTCCTTTTATAATTTTATATGCTTCTATAAGATCTTCCCCTCATCCTTCTAAACTCCAGTGAATACAAGCCTTGTCTTTTCAATCTTTCCTCATATGACAGTCCCGCCATCCCAGGGATCAATCTCTAGAGAGAAGGAATGGGTGACATTTCCGGTTGAGACCCTTCTTCAGGCTGATGTCGGGGGAGAGGGAGATACATAGATAAGGACGGGTAAGGTGTGAAAACAGGACAAAGGGAATGAAGATCAGGGAAAAGGTAGAATAGATCATTGTTAGCTGGGAGACGTTGACTACAAACCAACAGAGATAAAATGTAGTGGACAAAAATGCTGGAGAAGCTCAGCGGGTGAGGCAGCGTTCTATTTAACGAAGGAAATAGGCGACGTTTCGGGTCGAGACCCCTCTTCAGACTGATGTGGGGGTGAGGTGGAGGGGGGCGGGAAGAAGAAAGGAAGAGGCAGAGACAGTGGGAGAGCTGGGGAAGGAGGGAAAGGAAGGAGAAAGCAGGGACTACCTGAAATTGGAGAAGTCAATGTTCTTACCGCTGGGGTGTAAACTACCCAAGCGAAATATGAGGTGCTGCTCCTCCAATTTGCGCTGGGCCTCACTCTGGCAATGGAGGAGGCCCAGGACAGAATGGTCAGTGTGGGAATGGGAGGGGGAGTTGAAGTGTTTGGCAACCGGGAGATCAGGTATGCCTAGGCGGACTGAGCGGAGGTGTTCAGCGCATCGATCGCCGACCCTGCGCTTGGTCTCGCCTATATATAAAGGAGTCCACACCTGGAACAGCGGATGCGGTAGATGAGGTTGGAGGAGTGAACAGTGCAAGTGAATATCTGACTCACCTGGAAAAGACCGTACTTATCTCTACACTTCCTTATCTATGTACCTCCCACTACCCTGACAGTAACATAGAAACATAGAAATTAGGTGCAGGAGTAGGCCATTCGGCCCTTCGAGCCTGCACCGCCATTCAATATGATCATGGCTGATCATCCAACTCAGTATCCCGTACCTGCCTTCTCTCCATACCCCTGATCCCCTTAGCCACAAGGGCCACATCTAACTACCTCTTAAATATAGCCAATGAAGTGGCCTCAACTACCCTCTGTGGCAGAGAGTTCCAGAGATTCACCATTCTCTGCGTGAAAAAAGTTCTTCTCATCTCGGTTTTAAAGGATTTCCCCTTTATCCTTAAGCTGTGACCCCTTGTCCTGGACTTCCCTAACATCGGGAACAATCTTCTTGCATCTAGCCTGTCCAACCCCTTAAGAATTTTGTAAGTTTCTATAAGATCCCCTCTCAATCTTCTAAATTCTAGAGAGTATAAACCAAGTCTATCCAGTCTTTCTTCATAAGACAGTCCTGACATCCCAGGAATCAGTCTGGTGAACCGTCTCTGCACTCCCTCTATGGCAATAATGTCCTTCCTCAGATTTGGAGACCAAAACTGTACGCAATACTCCAGGTGTGGTCTCACCAAGACCCTGTACAACAGTAGTTGTACAGGGCCCTAGTGAGACCACACCTGGAGTACTGTGTGCAGTTTTGGTCCCCTAATTTGAGGAAGGGCATTCCTGCTAGTGAGGGAGTGCAGCGTAGATTTACAAGGTTAATTCCTGGGATGGCGGGACTGTCATATGCTGAGAGAATGGAGCAGCTGGGCTTGTACACTCTGGAGTTTAGAAGGATGAGAGGTTATCTCATTGAAACATATTAGATTGTTAAGGGCTTGGACACGCTATTGGGGGTTGGGGGAGTCCAGAACCAGGGGCCACAGTTTAAGAATAAGGAGTAAAGGGCCGGTCCCACCAGCATGCGACTCCGTGCGGCAAGCGCGATCTAACGTGGTCGCTTGAGCCGTACGGCCTCGTGGGGCCGGTCCCACTTCGATCGCCGGAGCCGTATGGAGTTGTGCGGAGCTGGTCCCGACATCGCGCGGGGCTCCGAAAAACTGACCGTGTTCAAAAATTCCGCACGGCAACAACCTGCCGGCCCGCAGCGTCTCAATGCCTCCGCGTGGCTCCCGGTTCTGGTTTGGTCGCGCTTGCCGCATGCAGGCGCATGCTGGTGAGACCGGCCCTTAAGGTTGCGCTTGCCGCATGCAGGTCGCATGCTCGTGGGACAGGCCCTTAAGCCATTTAGAACAGAGACAAGGAACCACTTTTTTCTCACAGAGAGTGGTGAGTCTGTGGAATTCTCTGCCTCAGAGGGCGGTGGAAGCAGGTTCTCTGGATACTTTCAAGAGAGAGCTTGATAGGGCTCTTTAAAATAGCAGAGTCAGATTCAGATTCAGATTCAGATTCAGATTCAATTTTAATTGTCATTGTCAGTGTACAGTACAGAGACAACGAAATGCATTTAGCATCTCCCTGGAAGAGCGACATAGCAAACGATTTGAATAAATAATAATAAGTGTCCGGGGGGGGGGGTGGTGATTGGCAGTCAGGGGATATGGGGAGAGTCAGGGGATATGGGGAGAGTCAGGGGATATGGGGAGAAGGCAGGAACGGGGTACTGATTGTGGATGATCAGCCACGATCACATTGAATGACGGTGCTGGCTCGAAGGGCCGAATGGCCTACTCCTGCACCTTTTGTCTATTGTCTATTGTCTGGCATCAATATGAAGAAGATTCTCGACCCGAAACGTCGCCCATTCCTTCTCTCCAGAGGTGCTGCCTGTCCGCTGAGTTACTCCAGCGTTCTGTGTCTATCTTCGGTGTAAAGCAGCATCTGCAGTTCCTTCCCTGCACATGGTTAGTTGTTGCATTGCATTTTATTGTGACGCATTTCTCCACGTTGCATGCCCAGCGATTATTGCGAACACTAGTTTGTGGCAGTGGAGGAGAAAAGGGCTGAATTATGAATGAGACTTCAATAAAGCAGGAAAAAAAAGCTGGCTTTCATTTTCAAAATTATTTGCTGAATATGCCCTTAAAGCAATTGTCTCCTTTATTGAAATGTCGAGACAGTTTTCTCAGCTAGAGTATTTCTTTCAAACTAATTGCAGTAGTGTTTAATAAAATGGTTACAGGCCCACTTTAATCTCAAGCTCCTGAATTATTAATCTGCCCGCCTACCAAGACACAATCCACTATCGTCTTAAATTCACAGAGCGGATTGAGACCGTTCTCCCCGTCGAGTCTACCCCGCCATTCTTCTATCTCTCCCCCCTAACCCCATTCTCCTGCCTTCTCCCCATGACCCCTGACACCCGCGCTAGTCAAGAATCTATCTTTCTCTGCTTTAAAAATATCCACTGACAAAGAATTCCACAGATTCACCACCCTCTGACTCAACATCCCCCGTCCCCCCCGGGCTGTGGAGTTTGAACCGGCCCGTTCGCGGAGCTGGGATTCGGCCGCGGGACTTACCATCACCCCGGGGGGGGGGGGGGGGGGGGGGGGGGGGGGGGACCAACGTCGGAAGCCTGGATCGCCTCAACGCAGAGGGAGAACAAGGAGGGAAGAGACAAGGACTTTAAGACGTTTGCCTTCCATCACAGTGAGGAGGTGCCTGGTAGACTCACTGTGGTGGATGTTAAATTTGTGTTCAGTGTGTGTTTTATTATTTTATTCTATATTATGACTGCAAGGCACAAAATTTCGTTCAGACTGAAAAGACTGAATGACAACAAAGGATACTTTGACCTCGACTTCAAGAAATTCCTCCTCATCTCCTTTCGAAAAGTACGTCCTTTAATTCTGAGGCTGACCTCTCTTCCGAGACTCTCCCACTAGTGGAAACATCCTCTCAATCCAAGCCTTTCACTATACTCGTCCTTGTTTAGACTATAGAGACACAGAGTGGAAAACAGGCCCTTTGGCCCGCTGAGTCCGCGCTGATCAGCGATCACCCCGTACACTAGCACTTTCTTACACACCACGGATAATTTACAATTGTTTTTTACAGGAGCCTTGGTTTTACAATTGTCACGTGTACCGATAGACAAGGAAAACGTTTTGTTGCGTGGCAACTAGTCAGCAGAAAGACAGTACATGATTACAATCAAGCCGTCCACAGTGTAGAGATACAGGATAAAGGGAATAACGTTTAGTGAAACATAGAAACATAGACAATGGGTGAAGGAGGAGGCCATTCGGCCCTTCGAGCCTGCACCGCCATTCAACGTGATCATGGCTGATCATCCCCAATCAGTACCCCGTTCCTGCCTTCTCCCCATATCCCTCGACTCCACTAGCCCCTAGAGCTCTATCTAACTCTCTCTTAAATCCATCCAGTGACTTGGCCTCCACTGCCCTCTGTGGCAGGGAATTCCACAAATTCACAACTCTCTGGGTGAAAACGTTTTTTCTCACCTCAGTCCTTAATGGCCTCCCCTTTATTCTAAGACTGTGGCCCCTGGTTCTGGACTCGCCCAACATTGGGAACATTTTTTCCTGCATCTAGCTTGTCCAGTCCTTTTGTAATTATATATGTTTCTATAAGAACCCCCTCATCCTTCTAAACTCCAGTGAATACACGCCTAGTCTTTTCAATCTTTCCTCATATGACAGTCCCGCCATCCCAGGGATCAATCTCGTGAACCTACGCTGCACTGCCTCAATCACAAGGATGTCCTTCCTCAAATTAGGGGACCAAAACTGCACACAATACTCCAAGTATTTGCTTAGTTTAGTTTAGAGAAATAGGGCGGATACAGGCCCTTCGGCCCTTCGGCCCACCAGCCAGCGATCCGCGCATGTTAACACCACGTTAACATTTTACATTTATACCAAACCGATTAATCGACAATCCTGCACGTCTTTGGAGTTTGGGGGGAACCTGAAGATCTCGGAGAAAACCCGCGCAGGTCACGGGGAGAACGTACAAACAGCGCCCGTAGTCGGGATGGAACCCGGGTCTCTGGCACTGAGAGGCGGCAATTCCACCGGCCGCTCGGTGTCAGCAGCTATTTTCCAAATTGGAATTGGATAATATTAGCACAAAATTATGGAAGGGTCAGACCAGTCCCCATCCCTTGTGTTGTTCTGTGGTATTGTTACTCATCATTCAGTGAATGAATGAATGAATTAATGAATGATTGAATACGTTTATTGGCCAAGTATTCACATACAAGGAATTTGCCTTGGTGCTCCGCCCACAAGTGACAACATTAATAATAAAACACCATTGATGAAACATGTGAACCAAACAAAACCACCCTTCCTCACTCCCTACATCTCTCCCTCCCTCGCTCCCTCTCTCCATCCTTCTCTCCCTCCCTCCCTCCATCCTTCTCTCCCTCCCTCTCTTCCTCTCACCCTCCCTCCCTCCCTCTCTCTCCCTCCCTATCTCCTCTCTCTCTCCATCTCTCCCTCCCTCTCTCCCTCCCTCAGACCCTCCATCTCTCCCTCTCTCTCTCCCTCCCTCCCTCCCTCTCTCCCTCCCTCCCTCTCTCCCTCCCTCCCTCTCTCCCTCCCTCCTTCCCTCCCTCTATCTCTCTCTCCCTCTCTCCCTCCCTCCCCTCTCTCTTTCCCCTCTCTCTCCCACCTCCTCTCCTTTCCCCCCCCGTCTCTCCCTCTCTCACTCTTTCCCTCTCTCCCTCTCTCCCTCTCTCCCTCCCTCTTTCTGACAAATGAATCTTTCTGACCTTACGGTCCCCAGCATTCTTGGAGCTTGAATTGAAAGTTGCTCCCAGTCTATTGTGACTGTGCTGGCCGTGTACAGAGGTCGGCGTTGCAGGGGAAGAAGAAATCGATAACGTCTTGTTTTTGCACAAATTAAATCGTAGAGAGAAAGTTGTTCGGCAGTGGGAGAGAGCGAGAGAGAGAGAGAGAGGGAGAGATGGGAGTGTGCAACTCAGGCACAAAACAACTAACTAATTCCTCACATCATGTTTGGAGTTTAACTTCTCCACTTAAATGTCAAGAGTGTGCCTTTGATTAGCACAGCAAAAGGTCAGGCACCAACAAAGGTTATCGGGAACTTTCCCCTGGTTATTATTGTATCCTTGCACCTGTGTGAGATCCCAGAGAGGCTTATTAAAAAATAACATGTTAACCTTCAAATCCCATCTACCCTGGTGTTTCCAGCTAATCGCTCATTGATCTGTACTTC
>NW_026575275.1:0-25000 GCF_028641065.1 Leucoraja erinaceus | reverse complement strand
GTTCTCTGGATGCTTTCAAGGGAGAGCTAGATAGGGCTCTTATGGATAGCGGAGTTAAGGGATATGGAGAGCAGGCTGGAACGGGGTACTGATTGTGGATGATCAGCCATGATCACATTGAATGACGGTGCTGGCTCGTAGGGCTGAATGGCCTACTCCTGCACCTATTGTCTAATGTCTAAAGTCTGCAGTCAAAATGCTTCAGAACCACTGAAAGGCCTGGTTTTATATAATGTCTATATAATATAATATAATATAATATAATATAATATAATATAATATAATATAATATAATATAATATAATATAATATAATTATTCCCGGAATTTCACCTTCATTTGTATGATTAAAAGTCTCATCTTGACCACTTCCTGTCTGCGCTGTATATTGATTTTAGAAAAAATGCTACCATATATCACTATGATTTTTGGCCATCTTATTCACAGTCCTCCTCCGCTGAGCAGCCCTCGAGGATTTTTCCCATCTATGAAAAATAAAAAAGTTATTAGTGTTTAAAGAACCTTGAGATCCTCTCGCCTGTCAATCACCACGATTAAGGTAACGCCCCTTCGGGGGGGGGGGGGGGGGCAGGGGTATAAAACCCCGGATGCCTGAACATGAGTCAGTCACTCTGCAAGATCGCGAGGGGGAGACCACGACTCTCATTCTAGGCTGTGAATCAACTGAACTGTGAGTCTACAGTGTACTTGTTAGCCCTTAATGAAAATGAAATTAGTTGTTTGGCCTGCCCTGTGCTTGAAACTGCAATGGAAATGGAAATGAAATGAAAATGCAATGATCTGTTTGGCTTGGCCTGTCCTATGCTTGAAACTGCAATGGCAATGGAAATTAAGTGAAAATCTAATAAGTTGTTTGGCTTGGCCTGCCCTGTGGTTGAAACTGCAATGACAATGGAAATGAAGATAAAATGCAATGAGCTGTTTGGCTTGGCCTGCTTTGTGCTTGAAACTGCAATAGCAATGGAAATGAAGTGAAAATGCAATGAGCTGTTTGGCTTGGCCTGCCCTGCGCTTGAAAGTGCAATTGCAATGGAAGTGAATTGAAAATGCAATGAGCTGTTTGGCCTGCCCTGTGCTTGAAATGAATTGGAAATGAAATTAATTGAGGTGTTTGGCCTGCCTGAAACCACACATTTTAGCCCACAAGGCCACTATTAGCCGAAAAGCCAGTCCCTTTTGCCCAAAATGCCCGTATTAATCCACGAGGAGCATTTTGGCCCCTTCGGCCCATCAGGCCTGTACTAGTCTAGGAGAAGTCTGCAGAAGTCTGCAGCTTGCCCACCAGGCCTGAGTGGCTGATCTGCCAGCCCAAGGATCCATTCGGTCTACAATGTCCATACTAGCCCTCTGGGGCCGAGTCCCTTGGGCCCACAACACTCATACTAGCGCTGCAGAAAGCCCCCCCCCCCACCACTGGCCACCAATATTGGAATAGGTGGAGAGGTGGAATATTGTGTTGGGGGACCGGCCCTCCCGTGTGATGCTGGGACCCAATGGGTCCCACTTATTCTAGTTACTCTATAAACCCCATTGAAAGCCCCATTCAAATTGCGAAGTTATCTCCCTTTGATAAATCCGCTAATCAGCGGTAGAGTTGATGCTTCACAGCGCCAGAGACCCGGGTTCGATCCTGACTACGGGTGCTGTCTGTACGGAGTTTGCACGTTCTCCCCGTGACCTGCATGGGTTTCAGAATCTCAGCTGGTGCAGCAGCATCTATGGAGCAAAGGAAATGGGCAACGTTTCGGGCCGAAACCCTGGGGAAACAAGGAAATGCAGACGCCTCGGAAGGAACTGCAGGTGCTGGTTTAAACGGAAGATAGACGCAAAGTACTGGAGTAACTCAGCGGGTCAGGCAGCATAGTGGAGCAGCGGTCGAGTTGCTGCCTCACAGCGCCAGAGGCCCGGGTTCAATCCCGACCACGGGTGCTGTCTGTACGGAGTTTGCACGTTCTCCCCATGACCCGCGAGACCTTCTCCGAGATTTTCTCAGAGATCTTCGGTTTTCTCCCACACGCCAGAGACATGTGGGTTTGTAGGTTAATAGACTTGGTAAATGTAGTACTTGCCCCAAGTGGGTGTCGGATAATGTTCAGTGTGCGGGGATCGCTGGTCAGGGTGGACCCGGTGGGCCGAAGGGCCTGTTTCCACGCTGTATCTCTAAACTAAACTAAACCGAGTCTCTGGAGAAAATGGAAAGGTGACGTTTCGGGTCGAGACCCTTTTACAGAAGAAGGGACAAAGTTCCCCCTCACATCCCTATTAAATCTTCTCCCCTTCACCTTAAACCAATGACCTCTGGTTCTCGATACGCCTACTCTGGGCAAGAGACATTGCGTATCTACCCCATCTATTCCTCTCATGATTTTGTACACCTCTATAAGATCACCCCTCATCCTCCTGCGCTCCAAGGAATAGAGTCCCAGCCTGCTCAACCTCTCCCTATATCTCACATCTTTGTGCCTCTCTGAATGCCTCTTAAACGCCACTTACTTGGCTCCCCTAGCAGCCCTAGAAGCGCATTCCCATTGCTCTCTGTGTAAAAAAAACGAGCCCGCTCATCTCCTTAAAATTTCCCCCTTTTCACCTTACATAGAAACATAGAAACATAGAAATTAGGTGCAGGAGTAGGCCATTCGGCCCTTCGAGCCTGCACCGCCATTCAATATGATCATGGCTGATCATCCAACTCAGTATCCCATACCTGCCTTCTCTCCATACCCTCTGATCCCTTTAGCCACAAGGGCCACATCTAACTCCCTCTTAAATATAGCCAATGAACTGGCCTCAACTACCTTCTGTGGCAGAGAGTTCCAGAGATTCACCACTCTCAGTGTGAAAAAAGTTCTTCTCATCTCGGTTTTGAAGGATTTCCCCCTTATCCTTAAGCTGTGACCCCTTGTCCTGGACTTCCCAAACATCGGGAACAATCTTCCTGCATCTAGCCTGTCCAACCCCTTAAGAATTTTGTAAGTTTCTATAAGATCCCCTCTCAATCTCCTAAATTCTAGAGAGTATAAACCAAGTCTATCCAGTCTTTCTTCATAAGACAGTCCTGACATCCCAGGAATCAGTCTGGTGAACCTTCTCTGCACTCCCTCTGTGGCAATAATGTCCTTCCTCAGATTTGGAGACCAAAACTGTACGCAATACTCCAGGTGTGGTCTCACCAAGACCCTGTACAACTGCAGTAGAACCTCCCTGCTCCTATACTCAAATACCTTAAAGCCTACAAGTCTTTGACATTTCCACCCTGGCAAAAAATGTTCTGACTATCTACCCTATCTAAGGCTTTCATAGTCTTATATACTTCTATCAGATCTCCCCTCAGCCTTCAGCGTTCCAGAGAAAACGTTCCAAGTCATAAGGTCATGTGATAGTTGAAGAATCAGGCCATTCTGCCCATCAAGTCTACACCATTCAATCACAGCTGATCTATCTCTTCCTCCTAACCCCATTCTCCTGCCTTCTCCCCATAACCCTTGACACCCGTACTAATCAAGAATCTATCTATCTCTGCCTTAGAAATATCCATTGATTTTGTCGCCACAAGAAATTCCACAGATTCACCCCCCTCTGACTGGGCTGAAGAAATTTCTCCTCATCTCTTTCCTAAAAGAACGTCCTTTAATTCTGATGCTACGATCTCTAGTCCTGGACTCTCCCACTGTTCAACCACTCCTTATGGCCAATGCCCTCTGAATCGGGCATCATTCTGGCTGGGGTTAGTGGTGGAGGCAGATGCTATAGTGGTGCTTGAGAGGCTTTTAGACAGGCACAGGTATGTGCAGGGAATGGAGGGGTATGGAGGAGATTAGATTATTTTAGCATGATGTTCGGCACAGACCTTGTGGGCTTCCATGTTGACTCTCAGCCCTGCGATCAGGGCTGTACCAGAGTCAGTTTGGATAGACATGGATTGATAATTGGTTGGCAGACAGGAAACAAAGAACAGGGATTATTAACGGGTCCCTTTCAGAATGGCAGGCAGTGACTAGTGCCACAAGGCTGGGTGCTGGGACCGCAGCTATTTACAATGGACATCAATGAAGGGATTCAAAGTAACATTAGCAAATTTGCAGATGATGCAAAGCTGGGTGGCAGTGTGAACTGTGAGGAGGATGCTATGAGAATGCAGGGTGACTTGGACAAGTTGGGTGAGTGGGCAGATGCATGGCAGATGAAGTTTAATGCGGATAAATGTGAGGTTATCCACTTTGGTAGCAAAAACAGGAAGGCAGATTATTATCTAAATGGTGTCAAGTTGGGAAAAGGGGAAATACAACAGGTTCTGGTGGTCCTTGTTCATCAGTCAACGAAAGTACAGCAGGCAGTGAAGAAATCGAATGGCATGTTGGCCTTTATAACAAGAGGAGGAGTATAGGAGCAAAGAGGTCCTTCTGCAGTTGTACAGAGCCCTAGTGAGACCACACCTGGAGTATTGTGTGCAGTTTTGGTCCCCTAATTTGAGGAAGGACATTCTTGCTAGTGAGGCAGTGCAGCGTAGGTTTACAAGGTTAATTCCCGGGATGGCGGGACTGTCATATGCCGAGAGAATGGAGCAGCTGGGCTTGTAAACTCTGGAGTTGAGAAGGATAAGAGGGCATCTTATTGAAACATATAAGATTATTAAGGGTTTGAACACGCTGGACGCAGGAAACATGTTCCCGATGTTGGGGGAGTCCAGAACCAGGGGCCACACTGGTTAAGAATAAGGAGTAAGCCATTTAGAACGGAGATGAGGAAACACTTTCTCTCACAGAGAATGGTGAGTCTGTGGAATTCTCTGCCTCGGAGGGCGGTGGAGGCCGGTTCTCTGGATGTTTTCAAGAGAGAGCTAGATAGGGCTCTTAAAGATAGCGGAGTCAGGAGATATGGGTAGAAGGCAGGAACGGGGTACTGATTGGGGATGATCAGCCATGATCACATTGAATGGCGCTGCTGGCTCAAGGGGCCGAATGGCCTACTCCTGCAATTATTGTCTATTGTCACAGCGCCAGAGACCTGGGTTGGATTCTGACCTCAGGTGCTGTCGGTGTGGAGTTTGCAGGTTCGCACTTTGGCCGCACACCTCCAGATTCAGGGACAGTTTCTTCTCAGCTGTTATCAGGCAACTGAACCATCCTACCAACAACCAGAGAACGGTGCTGAACTACTATCAACCTCATCAGACACCCTCGGACTATCCTTGATCGGACGTTGCTGGCTTTATCTTGCATCAAACATTATTCCCTTATCCTGTATCTATCTATACACTGTGAATGGTTCGATTGTAATCATGTATTGTCTTTTGACTGGCCAGCGCGCAACAAAAGCTTTTCACTGTACCTCGGTACACGTGACAATGAACTACACTGAATTGAACTGGCCGTGTGGGTTTCCTCTGGGTGCTCCGGTTTCCTCCCACATCCTAAAAATGTGTGGGATTGTTGGTTGATTTAGTTCTAGTCCAGAGATACAACACTAACCAGCGACCAACACACAACTGGTGCTCCTTAAATTGCCCCTTATAGGGATATTGGATAAAAGACATTTAGAAACATAGAAAATAGGTGCAGGTGGAGGCTATTCGGCCCTTCAGGGGCAGCACCGCCATTCATTGTGATCATGGCTGATCGTCCCCTATCAATAACCCATGCCTGCCTTCTCCCCATATCCCTTGACTCCACTAGCCCCTATCTTGGCCTCCACTGCCCTCTGTGGCAGGGAATTCCATAAATTCACAACTCTCTGGGTGAAAACGTTTTTTCTCACCTCAGTCTTAAATGACCTCCCCTTTATTCTAAGACTGTGGCCCCTGGTTCTGGATTCGCCCAACATTGGGAACATTTTTCCTGCATCTAGCTTGTCCAATCCTTTTATAATGTTATATGTTTTTATAAGATACCCCCTCATCCTTCTAAACTCCAGCGAATACAAGCCTAGTCTTTTCAATCTTTCCTCATATGACAGTCCCGCCATCCCAGGGATCAATCTCGTGAACCTACACTGCACTGCCTCAATCACAAGGATGTCCTTCCTCAAATTAGGAGACCAAACCTGTACACAATACTCCAGATGTGGTCTCACCAGAGCCCTATACAACTGCAGAACCTCTTTACTCCTACACTGAAATCCTCTTGTTATGAAGGCCAACATTCCATTAGCTTTCTTCACTGCCTGCTGTACCTGCACGCCAACTTTCAGTGGCTGGTGTACAAGGATGCCCAGGTCTTTCCATTTAGGTACATGGAAAGGAAAGGTTGAGAGGGATGTGGTCCAAACGCAGGCAGGTAGGATTAATGTCGACGGGGCATGTTGGCTGGTGTGGGCTGAATGTGACAAGTTCCACGCTGTATCACTCTTGACTCTATGCTTCGATGACTCTATGTGTAGGGAGTGGATGAGAAAGTGGGATAACATAGAAGTAGCAGCCTCGGTGGGCCGAAGGGCCTGTTTCCACGCTGTGCCTCTCAACTAAACGTGCAAACCTGGTGCGGCTGTTGGAGTTCATTTTGGTTTAGTTTAGTTTAGAGATACAGCGTGGAAACAGGACCTTCGGCCCACCGAGTCCGCACCGACCAGCAATCACCCCGCACATTAACACTACCCTACACACACTGGGGACAATTTACACATACACCGAGTCAATTAACCTACAAACCTGCACGTCTTTGGAGTGTGGGAGGAAACCGAAGATCTCGGAGAAAACCCACGCAGGTCACGGGGAGAACGTACAAACTCTGTCCAGATAGTTCTCTGGATGCTTTCAAGAGAGAGTTAGATAGGGCTCTTAAAGATAACGGAGTCAGGGGATATGGGGAGAAGGCATAGACAGCACCCCTAGACAATAGACAATAGACAATAGACAATAGGTGCAGGAGTAGGCCATTCGGCCCTTCGAGCCAGCACCACCATTCAATGTGATCATGGCTGATCATCCCCAATCAGTACCCCGTTCCTGCCTTCTCCCCGTATCCCCTGACTCCGCTATTTTTAAGAGCCCTATCTAGCTCTCTCTTGAAAGTATCCAGAGAACCGGCCTCCACCGCCCTCTGAGGCAGAGAATTCCACAGACTCACCACTCTCTGTGAGAAAAAGTCGGGATCGAAACCGGGCCTACGGTGGCGGGCAACAACTCTCCCGCTGCGCACCGTGGCCGGCGGCTACGATGGGACACGCGGCGCCAATTACGAGGCAATGGGCGGCTGCGGGCCATGATTGATGTGCCCCCTTGGTCGAGGTGGAAGAGGCTTCGTAAGACTGGGAAGAGGCCCGAGGGTCGTCATGGTAACCGGCTGAAATAGATACCCGTGATCAGAGCCGGAGCAGAGCTCAAGGAAGTAACCGTTGCCACGGCAACCAAGGCCCACTTAGACCTGGCGGTGAACTTTCACCGAAGGCAACTAACCCCGTTGTAGTACGGCGCACTCGATGGGTGACTGGGGTCAAGTGCAGGCGGAGGGAGGGGAAGGGGGGGGTCACTGAGGCACACTGACCTCGGAGTTACATATCTGAGGAATCGCAAGGCATTGCAGAGAATTGTGGACGCAGCCCAGACCGTCACACAAACCGACCTCCCTTCCTTTGATGACAGACACAAAAAGCTGGAGTAACTCAGCGGGACAGGCAGCATCTCTGGAGAGAAGGAATGGGTGACGTTTCAGGTCGAGACTCTACCCCCTTCCATTGACTCCATCTACACCTCACGCTGCCTCGGCAAGGCCAGCAGCATCATCAAGGACCAGTCTCACCCCGGCCACTCCCTCTTCTCCACTCGCCCCTTCAGGCAAGAGGTACAGAAGTGTAAAAAAAAACGCACACACCTCCAGATTCAGGGGCAGTTTCTTCCCGGCTGTTATCAGGCAACTGAACCATCCTACCAACAACCAGAGAGCGGTGCTGAACTACTATCTACCTCATTGGAGTCCCTCAGACTACCTTTGATCGGACTTTGCTGGCTTTACCTTGAACAAAACATTTTTCCCTTGTCATGTTCCTGTACACTGCGAATGGCTCGATTGTAATCGAGTATTGTCTTTCTGTTGCCTGGTTGGCATGCAACAAAAGGTTTTCACTGTAGGCCTGTACTGAACTGAACAGGAAACTGAGGAAGGATGTGCTGACATTGGAGAGGATCCAGAGGAGGTTTACGAGAATGATCCCAGGAATGAGTGTGTTAACATGTGATGAGCGTTTGTCGGCACTGGGCCTGCACTCGCTGGAGTTTAGTAGGATTCATAGCAGAAGGATTTGAGTATAGGAGCAGGGAGGTTCTACTGCAGTTGCACAGGGCCTTGGTGAGACCACACCTGGAGTATTGCGTACAGTTTTTGTCCCCTAATCTGAGGAAAGACATTCTTGCCATAGAGGGAGTATGGAGAAGGTTCACCAGGCTGATTCCTGGGATGTCAGGACTTTCATATGTAGAAAGACTGGATAGACTCGGCTTGTACTCGCTAGAATTTAGAAGATTGAGGGGGGATCTTATAGAAACGTACAAAATTCTTAAGGGGTTGGACAGGCTAGATGCAGGAAGATTGTTCCCGATATTGAGGAAGTCCAGAACAAGGGGTCACAGTTTAAGGATAAGGAGGAAGTCTTTTAGGACCGAGATGAGAAAAACATTTTTCACACAGAGAGTGGTGAATCTCTGGAATTCTCTGCTTTATTAGTTGAGGCCAGTTGATTGGCTATATTTAAGAGGGAGTTAGATGTGGCCCTTGTGGCTAAAGGGATCAGAGGGTATGGAGAGAAGGCAGGTACAGGATACTGAGTTGGATGATCAGCCATGATCATATTGAATGGCGGTGCAGGCTCGAAGGGCCGAATGGGCTACTCCTGCTCCTATTTTCTATGTTTCAATGAAGGGGGAACCTCATCGAAACTTACCCAATAGTGAAAGGCCTGGATAGAGTCGGTGTGGAGAGGATGTTCCTACTAATGGGAGAGTCTAGGACCAGAGGTCATAGCCTCAGAATTAAAGAAGGAGATGAGGTGGAATTTCTTTAGTCAGGGTGATACTCCAATCTGCTCCTTTCACTTATTTTAGTCTGAAGAATGGTCTCGACCTGAAACGCCACCTATTCCTTCGCTCCATTGATGCTGGCTCACCCACTGAGTTTCTCCAGCATTTTTATCTACCTTTGATCTTTCCAGCATCTGCAGTTCCTTCTTAAACTTATTTTAGTTTAGTTTAATTTAGATTAGAGGCACAGCGCAGAAACAGGCCCTTCAGCCCACCGGGCATGCACCGACAGGCAATCCCCGCACACTAATGATGGAAATGATGGTCCAATTCTACACGGCCATCGTAGAGTCTGTCCTCACCTTCTCTATCATGGTCTGGTTTGGCTCAGCCACCAAGCACGACACCTGGAAGCTGCAGCGAATCGTCCGATCAGCAGAGAAGGTTATTGGCTGCAACCTTCCCTCCATTGATGAACTGTACACTGCAAGGGCCAGGAAGTGAGCGGGCAAGATCATCTCTGACCCCTCTCACCCTGGCCACAAACTCTTTGAATCACTTCCCTCTGGAAGGCGACTCCGGACTGTCAAAGCTGCCACAGCCAGACATAAAAACAGTTTTTATCCACGAGTAGTTGCTCTACTCAACAGCCAAAAATCTGTAGCCTCCCTTTGATCTGGTATTTTGTTGGTTCACATGCTTGGTCAATGGTATTTTATCATTAATGTTTTATTATTATTAATGTTTAGTGTTTTATGTGTCATTCGTAACTGTCACTGTGTGTCATGTTGTTACTTGTGGGTGGAGCACCAAAGCAAATTCCTTGTATGTTAATACTTGGCCAATAAACTTACTTACTTACTTACTTACTAACCCTATCCTACATACACTAGGGACTATTTACAATTACACCAAATCAATTAGCCAATTAGTATAGAAGGGAAGGTACACGAAAAAGCTGGAGAAACTCAGCGGGTGCAGCAGCATCTATGGAGCGAAGGAAATAGGCCACGTTTCGGGCCGAAACCCTTCTTCAGACTGATCGGGGGGGGGGGGGGGGGGCGGGGACAAGAAAGGAAAAAGGAGGAGGAGCCCGAAGGCTGGGGGATGGGAGGAGACAGCAGGGGGACTGAGGAAGGGGAGGAGACAGCAAGGACTAACAAAATTGGGAGAATTCGATGTTCATGCCCCCAGGATGCAGACTCCCCAAGCGGAATATGAGGTGCTGTTCCTCCAATTTCCCGGTGCTGCTCACTGTGGCCATGGAGGAGACCCAGGACAGAGAGGTCGGAGACGGAGTGGGAGGGGGAGTTGAAGTGCTGAGCCACCGGTAGGTCAGCTTGGTTACTGCGGACCGAGCGGAGGTGTTCGGCGAAACGATCGCCCAACCTCCGCTTGGTCTCACCGATATAGATCTGCTGACATCTAGAGCAGCGGATGCAATAGATGAGGTTGGAGGAGATGCAGGTGGACCTCTGTCGCACCTGGAACGACTGCTTGGGTCCTTGAACGGAGTCGAGGGGGGAGGTAAAGGGAGTTCATGTTGCAGTTATATGAGATGTTGATGAGGCCACATTTAGAGATTTGTGTTCAGTTTTGGTCACCATCTTATAGGAAAGATATTGTCAAACTGGAAAGGGTACAGAGAAGATTTACAAAGATATTGCCAGGACTTGAGGGGCTGAGCTACAGGGAGAGGTTGAGCAGGCTGGGACTCTATTCCTTGGAGAGCAGGAGGATGAGGGGTGATCTTATAGAGGTGTACAAAATGAATTGATCGGGTAGATGCACAGAGTCTCTTGTCCAGAGTAGGGGAATCGTGAACCAGAGGACATAGGTTTATGGTTACGGGGGAAAGATTTAATAGGAATTTGAGGGGTAATGTTTTTACACAAAGGTTGGTGGGTGTGTGGAACGAGCTGGCAGAGGAGGTAGTTGAGTCAGGTACCATCGCACCTACATTTAGATAGCTAAATGGATAGGACAGGTTTGGAGGAATATGGGCCAAACGCGGGCAGGTGGGACTAGTGCAGATGGGGCTTGTTGGCCGGTATGGGCAAGTTAGGCCGAAGCGTCCGATTCCACACTGTATAACTCTGTGATTCGATGCGTCTGAAATCAGTCTGGCTTAAATGGTTCAGTAGCCTGGGAAGACTCTTAAAGGGCCTGTCCCACTTGGGCGACCTAATCCGCGAGTTCCGGCGTGTTTGCCCTCGACTCATACTCGCAGCATGGTCGACACGAGGTCGTAGGAGGTCTTCGTAACTCTCCTCCATGCTCGAGAGTGGTCACCGCGTACTCGAGGCCTCAGCTAGGTCGCGGCGTTTTTTTCAATATGTTTAAAAATGCCCGCGAGTGAAAAAAGTTCGCCATGGAAAAAAGTAGATGCTTTTTTTTCCCGTAGGTTTAGTCGTAGTAGGTCGGCATGTTAGTCGTAGGTAATCGAGGATAATCGAAGGTAGTCGAAGGCAGTCGTAGATACTCTTCATCATAGTCGAAGGGAGGTCAAAGGGAGGTCGAAGGGAGGTCGAAGGAGGTCATCTTCACTCTCCACCATTCGGTGTCCAATTTTCCCAAAGTTAGTTGTAGCTGGTCGAAGTTGGTCTTCAACATGGTCGAAGTTGGTCTTCAACATAGTCGAAGTTGGTCTTCAACATAGTCGAAGTTGGTCTTCAACATAGTCGAAGTTGGTCTTCAACATAGTCGAAGTTGGTCTTCAACATGGTCGAAGAAGTTGGTCTTCAACATGCCATTTTTTCAAACTTTTCGAAACTCGCCAATTAGGTCGCCCAAGTGGGACAGCCCCTTACCTTAAATCAACTTGACCATGGTTTAGTTTAGTTTAGTTTAGGTAAGGTTAGTTTAGAGATATAGCATGGAAACAGGCCCTTCAGCCCAACCAAGTCCACAGCAACAATCGTTCATAGAAACATAGAAACATAGAAATTAGGTGCAGGAGTAGGCCATTCCGCCCTTCGAGCCTGCACCGCCATTCAATATGATCATGGCTGATCATCCAACTCAGTATCCCGTACCTGCCTTCTCTCCATACCCTCTGATCCCCTTGGCCACAAGGGCCACATCTAACTCCCTCTTAAATATAGCCAATGAACTGTGGCCTCAACTACCCTCTGTGGCAGAGAGTTCCAGAGATTCACCACTCTCTGTGTGAAAAAGGTTCTCCTCATCTCGGTTTTAAAGGATTTCCCCCTTATCCTTAAGCTGTGACCCCTTGTCCTGGACTTCCCCAACATCGGGAACAATCTTCAAGACCCGCTCATAAGTTCATAAGTGATAGGAGAAGAATTAGGCCATTCGGCCCATCAAGTCTACTGCGCCATTCAATCGTGGCTGATCTATCTCTCCCTCCTAACCCCATTCTCCTGCCTTCTCCCCATAACCCCTGACACCCTCAGTAATCAACAATCTATCTATCTCTGCCATTGGACTTGACCTCCACAGCCGTCTGAGGCAAAGAATTCCACAGATTCACCACCCTCTACCTGACTGAAGAAATCCCTCCTCACCTCCTACCAAAATGTGCGTCCTTTAATTCAGATTCAGATTCAGATTCAATTTTAATTGTCATTGTCAGTGTACAGTACAGAGACAACGAAATGCATTTAGCATCTCCCTTGAAGAGCGACATAGCAAACGATTTGAATAAAAAAAAAAATAAGTGTCCGGGGGGGAGGGGGGGGGGGGTGGTGATTGGCAGTCACCAAGGTACGTTGTTTAGTAGAGTGACAGCCGCCGGAAAGATCAGCAAATTCTGAGCAATATCAGCTCTCTTCCTGATGATTAAGAAAGAACTGCAGATGCTGGAAAAATTGGCAGACAAAAATGCTGGAGAAACTCAGCGGGTGAGGCAGCATCTATGGAGCGAAGGAATAGGTGACGTTTCGGGTCTCGACCCGAAACGTCACCTATTCCTTCGCTCCGTAGATGCTGCCTCACCCGCTGAGTTTCTCCAGCATTTTTATCTTCTCTTCCTTAAGAAACCATTTCAACGTCCCTGCAGCTCCCATCCCTGACTCCGGCCTGCACCTCACCAGGGGAATCATTGAGTATCCCTGGGTAAACACCCTGTGGCTAGAACATCTCGGATATAATCCCTCGTTAACCTCTGACTTGGAAATGGTTCCCAGTCAATTGCTCAGGAGACGGCACTGACTTCACTTCCTTGCAGCCATTGAAAGTAACTGGCAGTAAATTAAAAACAAATTAATAACTTAATGGCTCTTGTTTTCCTTTTCAATTTCGGGGCTGGACTGGGACAGCCTTATGTTTCATTCCGAGTTAGTAAATCTGATCTTTATTCTGCCCGCCAGTTTCTGGTTCAGAAGTTAATAATCCTCCATTCAGAATTTCATCTCAGCTTCCACATTGAAATAGGAGCAGGGGGGGCCATTTAGGTGTCTACAGTCACCCTGTGCTTCAGTAAGGTTCTAGCTAGTTTAACTTCAGCACAGTTTAGTCAATGTTTAGCTTAGCTGAGAGATGCAGTGCGGAAACAGGCCCTTCGGCCCACCGAATCCGTGCCGACCAGCGATCCCCGCACACTTACACCATCCTACACACACACACACACACACATAAAAGGGGAAATTTACACACGCACACACCAAGCCAATTAGCCTGCAAACCTGTACGTCTTTGGAGTGTGGGAGGTAACCGAAGATCCCGGAGAAAACGCACGTAGGTCACGGGGAGAACGTGCAAACTCCGTACAGACAGCAGCCGTAGTCGGGATCGAACCGGGGTCTCCGGTGATCAGCCATGATTATATTGAATGGCGGTGCAGGCTCAAAGGGCCGAATGGCCTACTCCTGCACCTATTCTCTATGTTTCTACGTTTCCAGCCACGCAAGCGCTGTAAGGCGGCAACTCTACCGCTGCGCCACCGTGACCGCCCTTAATGTTAGTGTGCGTGTTTAGTTTACGGTAGGCACAAAATGCTGGAGTAACTCAGCGGGACAGGCAGCATCTCTGGAGAGTAGGAATGGGTGACGTTTCGGGTCGAGACCCTTCTTCAGTTTGGTTTAGTCTAGTTTAGAGACACAGCACGGAAACAGGCCATTCGGCCCAACAGGTCCGCGCCGATCAGCCATTCAGGTAAACTAACACTATCCCACACACACTAGGGGCCATTTTACATTTATACCAAGCCACTAAGCCTGCAAACCTGTACGTATTTGGAGCATGGTAAGAAACCGGAGCAACAGGAGAAAAGCCACGCAGGTCACGGGGAGAACGTACAAACTCCGTACAGTCAGCGCCCGTAGTCAGGATCGAACCCGGGTCTCAGGCGCTGTGAGGCAGCAACTCTACCGCTGCACCACTGTTCCACCCCCTAGGAGAAGGGTCTCGACCCGAAACGTCACCTAATCCTTTTCTCCAAAGAAGCTGCCTGACCCGCGGAGCTACTCCCTCATCCTGTGGCTGAGCCAAAATCTACCTGTCCCATGTTTGGGATTTAGAATCATCAATCCCAGGGTGTGTCCCGATGTTTCTTTTCGGGGAAGAAGAAGGTCCCAGAAAAACAGCTCAGAACTGCCAGCCTCCTCTCCTAGATGGAAGCACATCTGGTCAAGAGTTTGTCGGCACTGGGCCTGTACTCGCTGGAGTTTAGAAGGATGAGGGTAAGACCCTCATTGAAACTTACCGAATAGTGAAAGGCCTGGATAGAGTGGATGTGGAGAGGATGTTTCCACTAGTGGGAGAGTCTAGGACCAGATGGCACAGCCTCAGAATTAAAGGACGTTCCTTTAGGAAGAAGATGAGGAGGAATTTATTTAGTCAAGAGTGTGGCAAATCTGTGGAATTCTTTGCCACAGAAGGCCGTGGAGGCCATCAGTAGAACATTACAATGCAGAGATGGATAGATTCTTGATTATAACCATATAACCATATAATTACAGCACTGAAACAGGCCATCTCGGCCCTTCAAGTCCATGCCGAACACTTACTCTCACCTAGTCCCATCTACCTGCACTCAGCCCATAACCCTCCACTCCCCATTGGGGAAGTCCAGGACAAGGGGTCACAGCTTAAGGATAAGGGGGAAATCCTTTAAAACCGAGATGAGAAGAACATTTTTTACACAGAGAGTGGTGAATCTCTGGAACTCTCTGCCGCAGAGGGTAGTCGAGGCCAGTTCATTGGCTATATTTAAGAGGGAGTTAGATGTGGCCCTTGTGGCTAAGGGGATCAGAGGGTATGGAGAGAAGGCAGGTACGGGATACTGAGTTGGATGATCAGCCATGATCATATTGAATGGCGGCGCAGGCTCGAAGGGCCGAATGGCCTACTCCTGCACCTAATTTCTATCTTTCTGTGTTTCTATTCCTTTCCCGTCCATATACCTATCCAATTTATTTTTAAATGATACCAACGAACCTGCCTCCACCACTTCCCCTGGAAGCTCATTCCACACCGCTACCACTCTATGAGTAAAGAAGTTCCCCCTCATGTTACCCCTAAACAAGTACGTGTGTCAGGGGTTATGGGGAGAAGGCAGGAGAATGGGGTTAGGGGGGAGAGATAGATCAGCCATGATTGAATGGTGGCGTAGACTTGATGGGCCGAATGGCCTAGTTCTGCTCCGATAACATGACCTTAAGAGTCATGCGTGTTTTATTGTCACATGCGCACATTGACGCCACCGAAGTAGAGGTGGTCGATAGCTTCAAGTTCTTAGGGATAAATAACGTCAGCAGCCTGGCCTGGACCAGCCAAATGGTATATGGTATATGGACACACTGTTCTGTTTTGTAGTCAATGCCTACTTACATGGAAACATAGAAAATAGGTGCAGGATTAGGCCATTCGGCCCTTCGAGCCTGCACCGCCATTCAATATGATCATGGCCGATCATCCAACTCAGTATCCCGTACCTGCCTTCTCTCCATACCCCCTGATCCCTTTAGCCACAAGGGCCACATCTAACTCCCTCTTAAATATAGCCAATGAACTGTGGCCTCAACTGCCTTCTGTGGCAGAGAATTCCACAGATTCACCACTCTCTGTGTGAAAAATGTTTTTCTCATCTCAGTCCTAAAGGATTTCCCCCTTATCCTTAAACTGTGACCCCTTGTTCTGGACTTCCCCAACATTGGGAACAATCTTCCTGCATCTAGCCTGTCCAACCCCTTAAGAATTTTGTAAGTTTCTATAAGATTACCCCTTAATCTTCTAAATTCTAATGAGTTCTTTTCTGTTCTGTTCTGTTCTGTTGTGCTGAAGCAAAGCAAGAATTTCATTGTCCTATCAGAGACACATGACAATAAACTCTCTTGAACTTGAACTTGAACTTGAACATTGACGCAACGACCAATAAGTACACCAACGCCTCTACTTCCTTAGAAGGCTTAGAGAGTTCGGCATGTCCCCCACAACTCCCCCCAACTTCTACGGATGCGCCACAGGAAGCATTTTACCGGGATGCATCACAGCACGGTTTGGGAACAGCTCCATCCAAGACCCGCACGAAATTGCAGCGAATTGTGGACGCAGCCCAGACCATCGCACAAACCGACCTCCCGTCCATTGACTCCATCTACACCTCACGCTGCCTCGGCAAGGCCAGCAGCATCATCAATGACCAGTCGCACCCCAATCCACTCCCATCGGGCAAAAGGCATAGAGGTGTGAATACGCACACCTCTAGATTCTTGGACAGTTTGTTCATTGAAGACCTGAACTATCAGTAGTCAGAGTTTAATCTTGCAGTGAACGTTGTATTCATTATCCTGTATCTGTACACTGTGGATGACTTGATTAGAATCATGGATAGTATTTCCATTGACTGGATAGCATGCAAATCATCTCCAGAGATGCTGCCTGACCCTACTGAGTTACTCCAGCATTTTGTGTCGGCCTTTGGTGTAAAGCGAATGGCATGTTGGCCTTCATGAATAGAGGAGCAAAGAGGTCCTTCTGCAGTTGTACAGGGCCCTAGTGAGACCACACCTGGAGTATTGTGTGCAGTTTTGGTCTCCAAATTTGAGGAAGGACATTCTTGCAATTGAGGGAGTGCAGCGTAGGTTTACAAGGTTAATTCCCGGGATGGCGGGATAGTCATATGTTGATAGAACAGAGCGGCTGGGCTTGTACACTCTGGAATTTAGAAGGATGAGAGGGAATCCTATTGAAACATATAAGATTGTTAAGGGCTTGGACACGCTAGAGGCAGGAAACATGTTCCCGATGTTGGGGGAGTCCAGAACTAGGGGCCACAGTTTAAGAATAAGAGGTAAGCCATTTAGAACGGAGACGAGGAAACACTTTTTCATCCAGAGTGTTGTGAATCTGTGGGATTCTCTGCCTCAGAAGGCAATGGAGGCTAATTCTCTTAATGCTTTCAAGAGAGAGTTAGAGCTCTTATAGATAGCGGAGTCAGGGGAGAAGGCAGGAACGGGGTACTGATTGTGGATGATCAGCCACGATCACGTTGAATGGCGGTGCTGGCTCGAAGGGCCGAATGGCCTACTCCTGCACCTATTGTCTATTGTCTATTATCCATAAACCAGCATCTGCAGTTTTTTGTGCCTACACTGCGTGCTGAAGTGCCTGTTTCCACGTTGCTTCTCTGAACTGTTTCTCTCGGAGTGGCACGTTGGTGCAGCGGTAGACTTGTTGCCTCACAGCTCCAGACATCCTGTTTACGGGTCGCTGTCTGTACAGAGTTTGCACGTTCTCCCCGTGACCTGCGTGGGTTTTCCCCGGGTACTCCGTTTTCCTCCCACACTCCAAAGACGTGCAGGTTTCTGGGTTAACTGTCTTGTGTGTGTGTGTTTAGGATAGTGTTAGTGTGCGGGGAATCGCTGGCTGGCATGGACTCAGTGGGTCGAAGGGCCTGTTGCTGCGATGTATCTAAAGTCTAAATGGCCTGTCCAACTTGTCGATTTTTTTCAGCGACTGCCGGCATCATTGTCTGACTTATCAGGTCAGAACCAGGGGCCACAGTTTAAGAATAAGGAGTAAGCCATTTAGAACGGAGACGAGGAAACATTTTTTCTCACAGAGAGTGGTGAGTCTGTGGAATTCTCTGCCTCAGAGGGCGGTGGAGGCAGTTTCTCTGGATGCTTTCAAGAGAGAGCTAGATAGGGCTCTTAAAGATAGCGGATTCAGGGGATATGGGGAGAAGTGGTGGCCGATTGGGAAAGGGGGAGATGCAGCGAGACCTGGGTGTCATGGTACACCAGTCATTGAAGGTAGGCATGCAGGTGCAGCAGGCAGTAAAGAAAGCGAATGGTATGTTAGCTTTCATTGCAAAAGGATTTGAGTATAGGAGCAGATAGGTTCTACTGCAGTTGTACAGGGTCTTGGTGAGACCACACCTGGAGTATTGCGTACAGTTTTGGTCTCCAAATCTGAGGAAGGACATTTATTGCCATAGAGGGAGTGCAGAGACGGTTCACCAGACTGATTCCTGGGATGTCAGGACTGACTTATGAAGAAAGACTGGATAGACTTGGTTTATACTCTCTAGAATTTAGAAGATTGAGAGGGGATCTTATAGAAACTTACAAAATTCTTAAGGGGTTGGACAGGCTAGATGCAGGAAGATTGTTCCCGATGTTAGGGAAGTCCAGGACAAGGGGTCACAGCGTAAGGATAAAGGGGAAATCCTTTAAAACCGAGATGAGAAGAACTTTTTTCACGCAGAGAGTGGTGAATCTCTGGAACTCTCTGCCATAGAGGGTAGTTGAGGCCACTTCATTGGCTATATTTAAGAGGGAGTTAGATGTGGCCCTTGTGGCTAAGGGGATCAGGGGGTATGGAGAGAAGGCAGGTACGGGGATACTGAGTTGGATGATCAGCCATGATCATATTGAATGGCGGTGCAGGCTCGAAGGGCCGAATGGCCTACTCCTGCATCTATTGTCTATTGTCTATTGTCACCGAATAATATGCAGCGTGATGCGGCATGACTCGTCGTGACGACGTATTGGCGCGCCATATTCCTTGAAGCGCGTTGTTTATTCAAGTGTCGCAACATTTTATTTTGTTGCCGCTGGATTTTGAAATTTTCAAAATCTTTTGGCAAAAAAAAAAAATCGCCAAGTGGGACAGGCCCTTAAAAGTCCCAACTGAGACTAAAAACACGGCTGTGCATATAAATATCCGATTCAGATTCAGATTCAACTTTAATTGTCATTGTCAGTGTACAGTACAGAGACAACGAAATGCAGTCAGACAACGAAATGTAATATGAAAAATAGACGGTGACAATTTTGAAAAACATTACCGGGAGGGAAAGCACGCAAGTTGTTTCACTTAAGGAGGAAGAGTCTTCTGTTTCAGCTCTTTAAACTAAATAAACACGGCTCTAGTAGCGCGGGCTGATGTGTCTGCTAACGTTCCACTCTGAGGGCAGCCGGCTGTACTTCCAGAGGAACCGAGCTTCTCACGTTACCTTGAACTCTGATGATCAGTCTCCTTTTTTTTGTTTTACTCCAGATTAATCTTCCCGTTTAATCCTCCACTTCCAGACCGTTAGACTCCCCCAGAACCCAGGCGGCGCGGTGGCGCAGCGGTACTGTTTGTCCGTCTCCTTGTCACCTTCCCCTCAACCAACAAGATTCAAGTTCAAGATTCAAGAGAGTTTATTGTCATGTGTTCCAGATAGGACAATGAAATTCTTGCTTTGCTCCAGCACAACAGAACATAGTCGGCATGAATACAGAACAGATCAGTGTGTCCATTTACCATTATATAAATATATACACACACATGACTAAATAAGCAGATAAAGTGCAAATAACAGATAATGGGTTATTAATGTTCAGAGTTTTGTCCGAGCCAGGTTTAATAGCCTGATGGCTGTGGGGAAGTAGCTATTCCTGAACCTGGACGTTGCAGTCTTCAGGCTCCTGTAACTTCTACCTGAAGGTAGCGGGGAGATGAGTGTGTGGCCAGGATGGTGTGGGTCTTTGAGGAGAGGAGAGGAGAGGAGAGGAGAAGAGAGGAGAGGAGGAGAGGAGAGGAGAGGAGAAGAGTGGAGAGGAGAGGGTAGGAGAGGAGAGGAGAGGAGAGAGGAGGAGAGGAGAGGGGAGGAGACAAGAGCAGAGGAGAGGAGAAGAGAGGAGAGGAGAGGAGAGGGGAGGAGAGGAGGGGAGGAGGAGGAGAGGAGAGGAGAGGAGAGGAGAGGAGAGGAGAGGGAGAGGAGAGGGAGAGGAGAGGGAGAGGAGAGGGGAGGGACGTCCAGTACATCCAGCACACGGGCCAACCAGACTTTGGACTTTGAATATTGAAGAACAATGCAGGAGCTGGCATGGGTGTGAGGGGGAGGGGGGGCACTCTAGTTTCTGAATCCTCTGCCCAGGGGATAAGTCTGTGTTTGTTTGCTTGTTTGTTCGTCCATTCCGGTGAAGGCGCTGCACAGCGGCTCGCCTTTTCCTATTTTTTGGCACTTTAAATTTAATTTAAATTCAAGTCGTTGTGTAGCTTGTCGTATGTTGCGACTGTTGGCAGACCAGTTTCCCTCCGGGGATGAATGAAGTTCTATCATATCGTATCGTATTGCCGCCAAAACATGGCGGCGCCCGCATGTGCAATACGTGCAAAAAGAATCTTGCCGTGCAATTGCGTACGTGATCACTAAAGCTCCATTGAACCACTGATCGTTGAGGCACGGACTATCATAACGATAGACAACAGACAATAGACAATAGGTGCAGGAGTAGGCCATTCGGCCCTTTGAGCCAGCACCGCCATTCAATGTGATCATGGCTGATCATCCCCAATCAGTATCCCGTTCCTGCCTTCTCCCCCATATCCCCTGACTCTGCTATCTTTCAGAGCTCCATCTAGCTCTCTCTTGAGAGCATCCAGAGAACCTGCCTCCACCGCCCTCTGAGGCAGAGAATTTCCACAGACTCACAACTCTATGTGAGAAAAAGTGTTTCCTCATCTCTGTTCTAAATGGCTTACTCCTTATTCTTAAACTGTGGCCCCTGGTTCTGGACTTCCCCGAACAGTGGGAACATGTTTCCTGTCTCTAGCGTGTCTAAACCCTGAATAGACTTATATGTTTCAATAAGATATCCTCTCCTCCTTCTAAACTCCAGAGTATACAAGCACAGCCACTCCATTCTCTCAGCATATGACAGTCCCGCCATCCCGGGAATTAACCTTGTAAACCTACGCTGCACTCCCTCAATAGCAAGAATGTCCTTCCTCAAATTAGGGGACCAAAACTGCACACAATACTCCAGGTGTGGTCTCACTAGGGCTCTGTACAACTGCAGAAGGAGGTCTTTGCTCCTATATTCGATTCCTCTTGTTATAAAGGCCAACATGCCATTCGCTTTCTTCACTGCCTGCTGTACCTGCATGCTTACTTTCATAGACTGATGTACAAGGACCCCCAGATCCCGTTGTACTTCCTCTTTATGTCAGTCCCTGCCATTCCGGGAATTTGTGAAACATTTTGAACAGGTACAAACAGTTTTTGGTCAGGGAGATATGGGCCAAACGCAGGCAGGGTGGGACGAGTGTCAAGGGGACATGTTGTACGGAGCGGGCCTCTTCTCGCCCCACCGGGCCACCTTCAGCGGGGTAGGACTCTCAAGGCCGAATGGCCTAATTCTACTCCAATAACCTGTGAACTTGTGAACCTTTTTTAGGTGGGAAGGCGGGGGGGGGGGGAAGCACACGGGCCCGAGTCCTGCCCGCTAGGCCTCACTTTCAGGTAACTCCCCTTGCTCTTTTCCCAGGGGTCAGAGGTCACCCCAAAGCAAAACAAGATGATTGAATGAGCCCATCAGAGGCTTTGTTTTCATCTCGGGCAGGCCGAGCCTGCGAGTAATTACAGGGACCATCCCCGCTCGGACACTGAGAAGTGGAGGCTGAGAGTCTCCGAGCCCACCGCCCGACCGACCTGGCTGATTGAGTTTCCCAATTGCAGATCGTTGAGTTCGGACATCGAAGTCTCGGGTTACAGATAAACTACATCAAGGGGTGATGGGTGAACGATGCCTCATATTAAACCGCAGTTCACCCCTTCCCCATTGCAGGCATTGGACCTTGTCTCTGGAACTGGTGCACTACAATGCTGGGACAACTATATTCTGCACAAAATCCTTTTTACTTTAGTTTAGTTTAGAGTCAGAGAGTCTTATGCCCCTGTCCCACTTAGGAAACCTGAACGGAAACCTCTGGAGACTTTGGGCCCCACCCAAGGTTTCCGTGCGGTTCCCGGAGGTTTTTGTCAGTCTCCCTACCTGCTTCCACTACCTGCAACCTCCGGCAACCACCTGCAACCTCCGGGAACCGCACGGGAACCTTGGGTGGGGCGCAAAGTCTCCAGAGTTTTCCGTTCAGGTTTCCTAAGTGGGACAGGGGGCATGAGTGTAACCCAACTTGCCCACACTGGACAACATGTCCCAGCTAGTTTAGTTTAGTTTAGTACAGACAATAGACAATAGGTGCAGGAGTAGGCCATTCGGCCCTTCGAGCCAGCACCGCCATTCAATGTGATCATGGCTGATCATCCCCAATCAGTACCCCGTTCCTGCCTTCTCCCCCTATCCCCTGACTCTGCTAATTTGAAGAGCTCTACCTAACTCTCTCTTGAAAGCATCCAGAGAGCTGGCCTCCACCGCCTTCTGAGGCAGAGATTCACAACTCACTGGGTGAAAAAGTTTTTCCTTATAGTTGAGAGATACAGCGGGGAAAACAGGCATTTCGGCCCCACTGAGTCTGCGCCGAACGCTATCCTACACACACAGAAAGTAACCTGGGGGTGACTTTCTCACACAAGGGGTGGTGGGCGCATGGAACGAGCTGCTGGAGAAGGTGGTTGAGGCTGGGACCATCACAACGTTTAAGAAGCATTTAGACACGTGCATGAACAGGACAGGTTTAGTGGGATATGGGCCAAACGCAGGCAGGTGGGACTAGTGTAGATGGGACATTGTTGGCCGGTGTGGGCCAGTTGGGCCGAAGGGCCTGGTTCCACGCTGTATCACTCTGTGACTCAATGAGTGCTGGGCACATCTCAGGCAGGGAATGGATAGGCAACGTTTTGGGTTGAGACCCTTCTTCAGATTGAATAGATTAGGGAGGGGAAAACTGGAAGAGAGAGGCAGGGTGAGACAAAGCCTGGAAAGTGATGGGTGGATACAGGTGAGGGGGGGGGGGGTTAATACTATACATAAATACAATCAGTTCAAACTCCAGTACAATAAGTAGAGCAAAGGGGAAGATACAGAGTGCAGAATATAGTTCTCAGCATTGTAGTGCATCAGTTCCATAGACCAAGTCCAATGTCCGCAATGGGGTAGAGGTGAATTTATTTAAAGTGAAGATAGACACAAAATGCTGGCGAAACTCAGCGGGACAGGCAGCATCTCTGGAGAGATGAGTGTCGTTTCAGGTCGAGACCCTTCTTCAGACTCATGTCAGGGGAGGGGGAGGTTCAGAGATAAGGAAGTGAATAGATAAGGAGGTGTAAGGTGTGAAAACGGGACAAAGGGAATGCAGATCAAGGAAAAATGTGGAATAGATCATTGTTAGGTGGGAGAAGCAACGGTTAGGTGACAACGAAGCAAACAGAGATAAAATGTCGTCAGAGACAGGATGACTAGTCGGACATCTAGGAAGGGGGAGGGGATGGACAGAGAGGGAAAGCAAGGGTTACTTGAAGTTAGAGAAGTCAATGTTCGTACCGCTGGGGTGTAAGCTGCCCAAGCAAAATACGATGTGCTGTTTTCCTCCAATTTGCGCTGGGCCTCACTCTGACCATGGCGGAGGCCCAGGACAGAAAGGTCAGTTTGTGGGATGGGAGGGGGAGTTAAAAGTGTTTCGCAACCGGAGATCGTTAGGTTTATGTGGAGGTGTTCAGCGAAGGAATATACCGGACCTGAGTGGATTTAGATTCATTTAGTTTTAGAGATACAGGGTGTAAACCGGCCTGTCTCGGAGCCCCCCAGGTAGCGCAAGGCAGCCAGCGATCACGCCCCCCCCCCCACCCCCCCCCCCCCCGGGACACCCCCCCCCCACCCACTAGTAAGCAACTATCTATCCTACACCCATGGGGACAATTTGACGATTGAACAAACGTGAAAAAATAACCTGGCCCTCACAAGACCACAAAAACCAAGGACTGCTGTGGACTAGTTTTGGCAAGGAGTAGGAGGGTACCCACAGTCCCGTTATACTCCAATGGTTGACTTGTGGAAAAGGGCCAAGAGCTTCAAATTCCTGGGCATGCACATCTCTGAACATCCTCTCCCTAGGTCCCAGAACACGGATGCAATCAAACGAAGAAACTCACCTCAGTCGTCATACTTCCAAGATAAGCCTGAACCGCTTTTAATCCAGCGGTTTGTCAAGGTGTCTCTCTCTAACTTCTATTCTGTCTCAGCTGGGCATTTAGTAGGAAGAGCTCGCTGAAGTGCTGACACGGTTGCATAGTCTTGTGGCTTGGGTTTCGGACCCACTTGATGCGCCATGGGAGGAGGAAAAAGACTCCAAAAACGTTTCGGACGAACTTGCCCCAGGATCACCATCATCGGCTCTGACCTGCCTTCCATCGAAGGGATCTATCGCGTCCTCGTGCCTGTCTCAAAGACGCTGCCAACATCACTAAGGACCCATCACCATATTGGTCCACCACACTCATCTCCCTGCTACCTTCAAGGTAGAAGGGACAGGGCATGAAAGACTGAACGTCCAGGTCTCCAGGAATAGCTACTTCCCCACAGCCATCAAGGCTATTAGACAACAACTTCAACAAACTTTTGAACTATACCGCCTCTTGCACTTTAGTCGTTTATTAGATTGTATAACATAATAAAGTGGTAACACACATTCTATGGTATATGGACACACTGATAGGATTGGATAGACCTCGGTTTGTACGCCTAGAATTTAAAAAGATTGAGGGGGGACTTATAGAAACTTACAAAATTCGGTAAGGGGTTGGACAGGCTAGATGCGGAAGATTGGTTCCCGAGGTTGGGGAAAGTCCAAGCAACCAGGGGTAGATTTTTTTGTGTTTAAGGATCCGGGATTTAAGGTATCG
>NW_026575274.1:0-57117 GCF_028641065.1 Leucoraja erinaceus | reverse complement strand
CATGGTAACGGGGCGGGGGCGGGGCACCATGGTAACGGGGCGGGGCACCATGGTAACGGGGCGGGGCACCATGGTAACGGGGCGGGGCACATAGAAACATAGAAACATAGACAATAGGTGCAGGAGTAGAGGCCATTCGGCCCTTCGAGCCTGCACCATTCGCCATTCAATATGATCATGGCTGATCATCCAACTCAGTATCCCGTACCTGCCTTCTCTCCATACCCCCTGATCCCTTTAGCCACAAGGGCCACATCTAACTCCCTCTTAAATATAGCCAATGAACTGTGTGGCCTCAACTACCCTCTGTGGCAGAGAGTTCCACAGATTCACCACTCTCTGTGTGAAAAAAAATTTTTTCTCATCTCGGTTTTAAAAGATTTCCCCCTTATCCTTAAGCCGTGACCCCTTGTCCTGGACTTCCCCAACATCGGGAACATTCTTCCTGCATCTAGCCTGTCCAACCCCTTAAGAATTTTGTAAGTTTCTATAAGATCCCCCCTCAATCTTCTAAATTCTAGCGAGTACAAGCCGAGTCTATCCAGTCTTTCTTCATATGAAAGCCCTGACATCCCAGGAACCAGTCTGGTGAACCTTCTCTGCACCCCCTCTATGGCAATAATGTCCTTCCTCAGATTAGGAGACCAAAACTGTACGCAATACTCCAGGTGTGGTCTCACCAAGACCCTGTACAACTGCAGTAGAACCTCCCTGCTCCTAGACTCAAATCCTTTTGCTATGAATGCTAACATACCATTGGCTTTCTTCACTGCCTGCTGCACCTGCATGCCTACTTTCAATGACTGGTGTACCATGACACCCAGGTCTCGCTGCATCTCCCCTTTTCCCAATCGGCCACCATTTAGATAATAGTCTGCTTTCCTGTTTTTGACGCTGCATTTGGAGTCACTGTGGGCAGTTTTGGGCCCAACCCATATGTGAGGAAAGATGAGCTGGTTCTGGAGAGAGAGGGTCCAGAGGAGATTGACATTAGTTTACATCCACAATAGACAATAGGGGGCAGGAGTAGCGTCATCTGTTGCCATGGGAGGAAGGGGGCTACTGATTGGCCGCCGCGCCCCCATACAGCGTCATCTGTTGCCATGGGAGGAAGGGGGCTACTGATTGGCCGCCGCGCCCCCATACAGCGTCATCTGTTGCCATGGGAGGAAGGGGGCTACTGATTGGCCGCCGCGCCCCCATACACAGCGTCATCTGTTGCCATGGGAGGAAGGGGGCTACTGATTGGCCGCCGCGCCCCCATACAGCGTCATCTGTTGCCATGGGAGGAAGGGGGCTACTGATTGGCCGCCGCGCCCCCATATACAGCGTCATCTGTTGCCATGGGAGGAAAGGGGGCTACTGATTGGCCGCCGCGCCCCCCCATACAGCGTCATCTGTTGCCATGGGAGGAAGGGGGCTACTGATTGGCCGCAGCGCCCCCATACAGCGTCATCTGTTGCCATGGGAGAAAGGGGCCACTGATTGTCCCGCCCTCCCCCCTATGGCAGCCGCCCCTGTGCCTCACGTCACCCTCCTGTCCCCCCGCCAAGGGGCCTTGGCCAGTGGATCCCGGTCCTGCCACCTGATCACGTGGTCGCCCACCACCGCCCCCTGTCCCGGGATCAGTCGTCATCTGTTTGTTGCAGGGAGAAGGCGGGACCCCCCACCCCCCCGAGAGCGTCATCTGTTGCCACGCGACTGACGCCGATTGACGCGACCTGACTGCGTCACAGCGTCCCTGTTGCCGGGGGGGTTTACTAATGTCAATCTCCTCTGGACCCTCTCTCTCTCCAGAACCAGCTCATCTTTCCTCACATATGGGTTGGGCCCAAAACTGCCCACAGTGGCTCCAAATGCAGCTTCTCCATTCACTAACTCAACCCCCCCGGATATAGAAAGATCGTCTTACATGAGAAGAAAATAATATAAGGGAATATTAGACTATATTAAAATGGAAAAGGCAGAATCTTTATTCTGTGGTCAACACTCCCACCCAGTGGTGTCCCCCCGCAATTACAAGCCCAGTTATTCTGTGGTCAACACTCCCACCCAGTGGTGTCCCCCCGCAATTACAAGCCCAGTTATTCTGTGGTCACTTTGACATTTGTTCCACATTTGTGTGTTGACAGAAATCAGGATATTTTCTGAATGAAATAGGTTTTTAAATCTAAAGCTGGCTTGTTTTCGTTGACAAGCAGGCGGTGTCTTGCTGCGATGACGAAACTTCGTGAATTGTTACCCAGAGGTGACTTTATAAGTTCGTTAACCAATCACACTCTCTCTCTCCCTCTCTCTCCTCTCTCTCTCTCTCAGTCTCTCTCTCTCTCGATCTCTATCTATCGATCTCTCTCTCTCTCTCTCCTCTCTCTCTCTCTCTCTCTCTCTCCTTCTCTCTCTCTCTCTCTCTCTATCTCTCTCTCTCTCCTCTCTCTCTCTCTCTCTCTCTCTCTCTCTCTCTCTCTCTCTCTCTCTCTCTCTCTCTCTCTCTCTCTCTCTCTCTCTCTCTCTCTCTCTCTCTCTCCTCTCTCTCTCTCTCTCTCTCTCTCTCTCTCTCTCTCTCTCTCTCTCTCTCTCTCTCTCTCTCTCTCTCTCTCTCTCTCTCTCTCTTCTCTCTCTCTCTCTCTCTCTCTCTCTCTCTCTCTCTCCTCTCTCTCTCTCTCTCTCTCTCTCTCTCTCTATCTCTCTCTCTCTCTCTCTCTCTCTCTCTCTCTCTCTCCTCTCTCTCTCTCTCTCTCTCTCTCTCTCTCTCCCCCCTATTTAGTGGTGCCCCCCCCCTTAATTATTTTGTGGGCAACACTCCCACCCAGTGGAGACCCGCTGCAATGACAAGTCCCCAGTGTTTTATCCACAACACTAATTCATGCTCATAAGGGATAGGAGCAAAATGAGGCCATTCAGCCCATCGAGTCCACTCCCCCATTTAAACCAGGGCCGATCGATCTCTCCCTCCTAACCCCATTCTCCTGCCTCGCCCCACAACCCCCAACAATCCGCTCCGATAACTTCATCAACGGTGCTGGTTCGAGGGGCCGAATGGCCGACTCCTGCACCTATTGTCTATTGAACTTATAAAGTCACCTCTGAGTCGACAATTCACGAAGGTTCGTCACCGCAGCAAGGCACCGCCTGTTTGTCCACGACTAAAAAGCCAGCTTTAGATTTAAAAACTTATTTCATTCAGAAAATATCCTGATTTCTGTCAACACACAAATGTGGAACAAATGTCAAAGTGACCACAGAATAACTGGGCTTGTAATTGCGGGGGGACACCACTGGGTGGGAGTGTTGACCACAGAATAACTGGAGAGAGGGAATGAGAAAGGGGGAAGGTGGGAATAAAGGAGAGAGAGAGAGGGTGAGAGAGAGAGAGGGAGAGAGAAAGAGAGAGAGAAGTGTGTGTGATCTCCCTCTCTCTCCCTCCCCCTCTCTACCTCTCCCTCTCCTCCCTCTCCCTCCCCTCTCTTTCCTTCTCTCCCTCTCTATCTCCTCCCCTCCCTCTCCCTCTCCCTCTCCCTATCCCTCTCCCTCTCCCTCTCCCCCTCCCTCTCCCTCTCTTCCTCCCTCTCTCTCTCCATCTCTCTCCCCCTCTCACACACACACACACACATACACACTGGGGGAGGGAGGGAGAGACAGAGAGAGGGGGAAGGGGAGAGAGGGGGAGTGTAGATCAGTGCATGTTCCTTTAACCATAGTGACCTCCCCACTACTATCCACTCCCCATTGTCTCCAGTATAATTGTAGTGCCCCCACCTCTAGCTCGCTCTCTAGCTCCAGCGATGACCACGGACAGCTACAGCCTAGTGTAAAGTATCAGTTTAATAAACAGTTGCAGTAAAAAGACTTGTGTGTGCAGTAAGTCATCTTACATGGTGTCACAGCGGTAGACCTGCGTCTCCTATTTATCGGTTTTTTGTTTTATTATTTCTTTCTCCCAGTCCTTCCCTCCGTTCGTTTTATCATGTCCCACTCCTGTCGTCGACCTGACACGTTGGTTTTCGACACGGACATTGTCCATCGCTGGACCGTGTTCCAGCGCGATTTCGAACACTACATCGCTATTGCCCATCCTGATGCCACTCCTGCTGTACAGGCTCACCTGCTGCTCAACCTCGCTGGACCTGCAGCTATGGATCAATATGCTTCGTTCCATTTCGCCGCCGGAGAGGACCGTCACGACCCGGTATGTCTCATCGCTAAGTTCACTGCCCTCTGTGATATACCCACCAATAGAACGAACGCTTTAAATTCTTCCAGAGGCAGCAGTTGCCAGGCGAGCATATCGACGCTTATATTGCCGCTTTGGTTCACCTGGCTCGGCGCTGCCGCCTTGAGACAATCACCACAGAAGAATTAATTAGGGACGTCCTCGTTCAGGGTCTCCGCAACGAAAGACTGCGTGAGCAGCTCCTCGAGAAACCCGATCTGACACTGCGGGAGGCAATGTATGCCGCCCGCATGTCCTCAGCCGTTGGTTCCGTGTCCCGCCCGGCTTCCCAAGACATTAACTTTACCGGTGCAGCCGGTCGCCAGACTATACGACGCAACCCCGCGGCTTTCCCCATAAAGGTCACCACCTCAACTGCCCCGCGCCGTTGCCCTAACTGTCATTTCACATCACATCCATCAAACGTTTGCCCTGCACAGGGCAAGACCTGTCTTTCCTGTGGCAAACTCAACCATTTTTCTGCCGCCTGCCGTTCCCGTGGGAAGCCCGTCCCTGCTCCGAGAAGGAATCTAAACAACCTCGCCGATCTAAACAACATTGCACTCCCTGATAGCGCTCTGCTTTCCCAGTACGAGCTGGAGGAGCTCCCAGACTCTGATGCAGTCCCCTCCCATGAAGATCCAACGGTTTTTTTCACTCTTGGGTGCACCTGCTCTGATTACAGATCCCTCTGTGCATGTTACTGTGAACGGCCATTCCTTTTCAACCAAGGTCGATACTGGCGCTTTCGCCAATGTTATGTCAATAAGCCTTTTCAAGCAGATCAGATTTGGTGAGAAAGTTCTTCCTGGTGACACCTGCCTCCATGCCTACGGGGGGGGGGGGGGGGGGGGGGGGGGGGCCTGGTTCCCGTGGGAAAGGCAACTCTTATCTGCACAGTTCTAGAGACCTCTCGGCCCCTCACTTTCCACCTGCTGGACTCTGACAACGTCACCCTGCTGGGCGCCCGTGCGTGTCAGGACCTGGGGTTAGTCTCATTCCACCACAGCATTCACCTGGTGCAAGCCCCCATGGGCCCCCTGGCCGAGTATCCCGACCGCTTTGATGACATTCTGGGTAAGCTGCCCTGCGACTATAAGATTGTTGTCGACCCGAGCGTCGACCCGGTGATTCGACAGGCACACCGCGTCTCCTTTGCGATGAAGGGCCGCGTGGAGTCTACTCTGCGCGATATGGTGACCATGGGCATCCTCAAGGAGGTGAGCGCTCCCACCAGGTGGGTCTCCACCATGGTCGTCGCCGCCAAGAAAGACAAGAGCGAAATCCGGATCTGCATTAACCCCAAGGACCTTAACTTTGCCATCAAGCGCCCGCACTACTCCATGACGACGGTAGAGGACGTTGCTGCACAGGTCGGTCCTGCCACTGTCTTTTCAGTCCTAGACGCCAAGAGCTCCTTCTGGCAGATCCCTCTCGATGAACGCTCCTCATTTCTCACTACCTTCAGCACTCCATTCGGCCGGTTCCGTTTCCTCCGCATGCCGTTTGGGATCAACTCTGCTAGTGAGGTTTTCCAGCGCACCATGGAACAGCTGTTTGCCGGATTACCGTGCGCCATCATCGTAGATGACATTCTGGTGTACGGGAGGGACGTCGCTGAGCACGACCTGAACCTCCACAAAGTCCTGGACAGGGCGCAGGTGATAAACCTTAAGCTTAACCCGAAGAAATGTCGATTCCGGGTCCCGGAAGTCACCTACGTTGGCCATGTCTTCACGGCAGGGGGGCTCAAGCCCGACCCCCAGAAAACGTCGGCGGTCACAGATATGCCCGCTCCTACCGACGTCCCTGGCCTGCAGCGCTTCCTGGGCATGGTCAATTACCTGGGTAAGTTCATACCCGACCTCAGCGAACTGAGTGCCCCCTTGCGGGAACTAATGAAAAAGGACTCCGCGTGGGTCTGGTTCCCGCATCACCAGTCGGCCTTCGTGGCTCTGAAATTGAAGCTTGCCGCTACTCCGACTCTGAAATTTTTCGATTGTCCTCACTTGCGATGCCTCCAAGTTCGGTCTCGGTGCCGCTTGTCTGCAGCTTTATGACGGCCTGCAGCTGCCCGTCTCCTACGCTTCTCGCACCATGATCCCTGCCGAGCAGCGCTATGCCCAGATTGAAAAAGAACTGCTTGCCGTGGTCTTCGCTTGCTCCAAGTTCAAGGACTACATCCTCGGCAACTCTTTCACCATCGATACTGACCACCAGGGTCACTATCTTGAATACACCCATCCATGTTGCTTCTTCCCGGTTGCAGCGCATGATGCTGCAACTCCAGCGTTTCACGTTCCAGATCGTCTACCGTAAGGGCAAAGACATGTTTGTAGCTGACACCCTGTCTCATGCTCCGCTGCCTTCCGTTGCCCGTCACCCCTACGAATCGTCGGATCTTCTGGTACTGAACGTTAACATTGTTCCTTTACAGCAGATGCAGTCCCTGGTGAAACACACTGCTGATGATCCTGCCCTGCAACAACTTGCGGACGTTATCCGCCGTGGTTGGCCTGACCGACGCTCCGAACTGCCTGCTGGCGCTGTACCTTATTTCCTCGTTCGCGATGAACTGGTGCTTCACGCCGGCGTGGTGGTGAAGGGTCACAAGGTCGTGGTGCCGGCCGCCCTGCGGGATCATTACTTCCAGTCTGCTCACAGCGGCCACCCCGGGGTGGAAGCTACTTTGTCCCAGGCCCAGAGCCAATTCTACTGGCCAGGTATGGCTCAGGACATCCGTGACAGGGTCTCCGCTTGCGCTGCCTGCAACACCCTGCATCCCCTTCAGCAGCGCCAGTCTCTCCTGCAGCCGCCGGCTCCAAAACTCCCATGGATGTCCGTTGCCACTGACCTGTTCGTGTGGCGCGGAAAGCACTTCCTGGTCCTGGTGGACTCCTATTCCAGCTGGTTCGAGGTCGATCAGCTGACCTCCATCACTTCTGCCACTTTCATCGGGAAGCTTCGCCGCCACTTCTCCACCTTCGGCTCCCCGGTGACCCTCTGGTCCGACAACGGCAGCCAATTTTCCAGCGCTGAGTTCCGTGCCTTTGCTGCCCGTTGGAACTTTCACCACATCACCAGCAGCCCCGAGTATCCTCAGAGCAACGGACTTGCTGAACGGGCCGTACGTAGTGCCAAGGAGCTGCTGGAACACTGCCGCCTTTTCCGTTCTGATTTCCACCTTGCCCTGCTTAACCTCCGCAACATTTCCCGCGACCCCGCGCTCGGTTCCCCTGCCCAGCGCCTCATGTCCCGCACCACCAGACCTCCCCTGCCGGGCTCTCAACAGTCCCTCAAACCCTCGGTCCAGAACCCTGCCACTGTCACTGAGCGCATTGTCAAAAAACAGGTCATCCAGAAGCGCTCCTTCGACAAATCCGCCCGGCCCCTTCCACGTCTGTTCCCGGGGCAGGTGGTCCGCATGCAGTCCCCCTCTGGCCATTACCGCCTGGCCGTAGTGGTCGGTGACGCCGGTTCACCGCGTTCATACTTCGTCGACTACGAGGGGGCTATCTACCGTCGCTCCCGCCAGCACCTGCTGCTCGTGAACGAGCCCACTCCGCCTCCCGCGGATCCTTCTCACCCCCCCATTCCATCTCGAACTCCCGTTGCCCCACACGCCCCGACTACACCTCGCATGCCGCGCACCCTACCCTCCCAACTGTCGGCCCCCCGGTCGCCGAAGCCCCGTTCCCCTGCCTCGCCCGTCAAGCCTGCCTCGCCCGTCAAGCCTGCCTCGCCTGCCAAGCCTGGTTCCCCGCCCGGAGCCCCGCGATCTCCCCTCCTTCCACCGCCAGCCTCTCCTGCCGATCCCCCGGCTGCTGTCCCTTCTGTTCCCGACGAAGAGGAGGAGGGCGGTTTACGCACCCGCTCTGGCCGGCTGGTCAAGCCGCCTGTTGCTACGGGGAGTTCGCATAGTTTTATACTGTTGCCGGTGCGGTTTGTGTTCGTAGCGTATGAGCCGTGGTCACTCTGTATATTACCTGCCATGTTTTTGTTTCTAAGAGGAAGGATGTAGATCAGTGCATGTTCCCTTAACCATAGTGACCTCCCCACTACTAACCACTCCCCATTGTCTCCAGTATAATTGTAGTGTCCCCACCTCTAGCTCGCTCTCCAGCTCCAGTGATGACCACGGACAGCTACAGCTTAGTGTAAAGTCTCAGTTCAATAAACCGTTACAGTAAAAAGACTTGTGTGTGCAGTAAGTCATTTTACAGACCGGCAGTTCACTCACTCACGGCTGGTGGGCTGGCAGTTCACTCACTCACGGCTGGTGGGCTGGCAGTTCAGTCACTCTCGGGTGGTGGGCTGGCAGTTCACTCAATCACGGTTTGTGGTCTGGCTGTTCAGCCACGGCTATTGGGCTGGCGGTTCACTGACTCATATCTGGTGGGCAGGCAGTTCAGTCACTAACTGTTTGTGAGCTGGTTGTTCACTCACTCACGGCTGGTGGGCTGGCAGTTCACTCCCTCACGGATGGTGGGCTGGCAGTTCACTCCCTCACGGATGGTGGGCTGGCAGTTCACTCACTCATGGCTGGTGGGCTCACACACACTCATTCCAGCACACACAATATCCATCACACACACCACCCTCCATCACACACAAGCACCCTCCATCTCTCGCACACACAGACCCTCCATATCACACACACTCACACCCTCCATTACTCTCACCCTGCATCACTGCCATGCTCGCATACTCACACACACTCACACACACTCACACACACACACACGCACTCACATGCGGGGCATAGATATTACAATAAAACTCTCTTGAATCTACTCATGCGGCTGAGCGCGGCCTCTGGACCGAGCGGTACTTCCGCAATGAGCGCGAACACTTGACTGCGCGGGACTTCCGGAATGAGTCGAACTTCCGGATTGAACGCGACCTCTGCACTGAGCGGCACTTTTGGAATGTGCGCGACATCCGGACTCACAGTTCAGTTCATCGCGGCGTAGACGTGCAGGACAGTTTCTCACGGCGAAGACTCACAGTTCATTTAGCACGGTGCAGACTCACAGTTCAGTTCACTCACGGCGTAGACTCAGTTCAGTTCACTCACGGCATAGACTCACAGATCACTCAGCACGGTGCAGACTCACAGTTCAATTCACTTACGGTGCAGACTCACAGTTCAGTCACTCACGGCGAAGACTCACAGTTCTGGACTCAACTCACACTCAAGATCTTCCGGGGTGACTGACTCGTCCGGCCTACGAGGCTTTATTTTCCTGGTCCCCGGAGGTGGCATTACCTTCATCATGGTGACTGACAGGCGAGAAAACAAATGAGCTAATCTCACGATGTTTTAAGCAATCATAACTTTTCTATTATCCCACCGATCGGAACTAACCTTGGGGCGCTTGGAGCGGAGGAGAACGGTTAGTAAGATGGCGAAAATATTATAGCGACATAGGGTAGCGTTCTTGCTAAAATGTATTCAAAACCTAGACTGGATGTAGTCAAGATGAGAATTTTAGTAATAGTATAGAAGATAGATAGATAGATCTGGGAATGCGAGTTTGTGAGAATGTTTGACTATCAGATTGTCTGATAACGAGAAGGCATGTGAGTGTGTGAGTATATGATGGTGTTGAGTATGTAATTGACCGTGAGTCTGTTTGCACGTGTGTGCGAATGAGTGCGTGTCTCTTAGTGCTAATACGTGTATAGGTCTGGTAGTGTAAGTGCATGTGTATCATTATATGTGAAAACATGCGAGAGAATATTTGAGTGCCTGTGATTTTATGTGTGAGGTTGTGTGTGTGTGTGTGTGTGTGTGTGTGTGTGTGTGTGTGTGTGTGTGTGTGTGTGTGTGTGTGTGTGTGTGTGTGTGTGTGTGTGTGTGTGTGTGTGTGTGTGTGTGTGTGTGTGTGTGTGTGTGTGTGTGTGTGTGTGTGTGTGTGTGTGTGTGTGTGTGTGTGTGTGTGGTGTGTGTGTGTGTGTTCCAAAGTACACAAACCCCTGCACATTTACAACTCAGTTGATCACTCCATGAGTACTATCGGCAGTGTGTGCGTGCGTGTGTGTGTGTGTGTGGGGGGGTCCGTGTGTGGGTGCGTGTGTGTGTGTAAGAATGTGTTTGTGTGTGTTTGTGTGTGTATGTGTCTGTTTTCCAAAGTACACAAACCCCTGCTCATTTACAACTCAGCTGATCACTCCATGAGTACTACCGGCGGTGTATCACGCTATTGGTACAAACCGAGTGACGTGACTCCATCATTACTACCCGACAGTGTATCACTCCATCGGTACAAAGCCACAGTGTATCACTGCATCAGTACCACCCCACAGTGCATCACTCCATCGGTACTCTACCCAGTGAAGCACTCCATCAGTACTACACTACAGTGTATCACCCCATCAGTACTACCCCACAGTGTATCACTCCATCAGTACTCTACCCAGTGAAGCACTCCATCAGTGTACACTTGTATCCCCATCAGTACTACCCCACAGTGTATCACCCCATCAGTACTACCCCACAGTGTACAGTGTATCACTCCATCAGTGCGACCACATATTGTGCCAATTAATCTGTGCATTCCCAGTGTGTTACTCCTTCAGTACTACACCACAATATATCTACAATCTACAATTGGGGAGAGAGAAGTGTAGATAGGAGGTGTCAGTGTTGCAGTTGAATAAAGGGGACTATGGGGGAGGAGCTGGAAAGATGCACTAGCAGGGATGACAGTGGAACAAAAATGGCAGGTGCTTCTAGGAATAATACAGAAGGTGCAGGATCAGCTCATTCCCAGGAGGAAGACAAATTCCAAAAGAGAGAAAGGGTTAACGATGGGAGACAATGGACGTCAGATACAGTATAGAAATTAAAGCGAATAAGTACAACGTAACAATGATGAGCGTGAAGCAAGAGTATTGGGTAATGTTTAAAGAACAACAGAGGATAAACAAAAAGATAATACTGGGAAAAAAGATGAGGTACGAAGGTAAGCTAGCCAAGAATATAAAGCCGGATAGTAAAAGCTTCTTTATTTATGTGAAGAGGAAAAAAGTAGTTAAGACCAAAGTTGGACACTTGAAGACTGAAAAAGATGTATTCATTATAGGGAAAAAGGAAATGGCAGATAAGTTGAACAGGTACTTTGGATCTGTCTTCACTAAGGTGGACACAAACAATCTTCCTGATATAGTAGTGGCCAGAGGGTATGGGTGACAGAGAAACTGGAGGAAATCCACATTAGGCAGTTGGATAGACTGATGGGACTGAAGGCTGATAAATCCCCAGGGTCTGATGGTCTGCATCCCAGGGTACTTAAGGAAATGGCACTAGAAATCATGGGTGCATTTTGATAATTTTCCAATGTATTATAGACTCGGGATCAGTTCCTGTGTATTGGAGTGTAGCTAATTGTAAAATGACTTACTGCACACACAAGTCTTTTTACTGTAACTGTTTATTAACTGAGAGTTAACACTAGGCTGTAGCTGTCCGTGGTCATCACTGGAGCTAGAGAGCGAGCTAGAGGTGGGGACACTACAATTATACTGGAGACAATGGGGAGTGGTTAGTAATGGGGAGGTCACTATGGTTAAGGGAACATGCACTGATCTACATCCTTCCTCTTAGAAACAAAAGCATGGCAGGTACTATACAGAGTGACCACGGCTCATACGCTACGAACACCAATCGCACCGGCAACAGTATAAAACTATGCGAGCTCCCCGTAGCGGACAGGCGGCTTGACCAGCCGGCCAGAGCGGGTGCGTAAACCGCCCTCCTCCTCATCGTCGGGAACAGAAGGGACAGCAGCCGGGGGGTCGGCAGGAGAGGCGGGCGGAGGAGAACGCGGGGCTCCGGGCACAGAAACAGGCTTGGCAGGCGAGGCCGGTTTGACGGGCGAGGCCGGCTTGACAGGCGAGGCAGGGGAACGGGCGGACAGTTGTGAGGGTAGGGTGCGCGGCATGCGAGGTGTTGTCGGGGCGTGAGGGGCAACGGGAGTTCGAGAAGAAATGGGGGGGGGGGAAGGATCCGCAGGAGGCGGAGCGGGCTCATTCACAAGCAGCAGGTGCTGGCGGGAGCGACGGTAGATAGCCCCCTCGTAGTCGACGAAGTAGGAGCGCGGAGAACCGGCGTCGCCGACTTCGACGGCCAGGCGGTAGTGGCCAGAGGGGGACTGCATTCGGACAACCTGCCCCGGGAACAGACGTGGAAGGGGCCGGGCGGACTTGTCGAAGGAGCGCTTCTGGATCGCCTGTTTCTCGACAATGCGCTCAGTGACAGTGGCAGGATTCTGTACAGAGGGCTTGAGGGACTGCTGGAAGACCGGCAGGGGAGGTCTGGTGGTGCGTGACATAAGGCGCTGGGCAGGGGAACCGAGCACGGGGTCGCGGGAAATGTTGCGGAGGTTGAGCAGGGCAAGGTGGAAATCAGCACGGAACAGGCGGCAGTGTTCCAGCAGCTCCTTGGCGCTACGTACGGCCCGCTCAGCAAGTCCGTTGCTCTGAGGAAACTCGGGGCTGCTGGTAATGTGGTGAAAGTTCCAACGGGCAGCAAAGGTTTTAAAGTCGTCGCTGGAGAATTGGCTGCCGTTGACGGACCGGAGGGTCACCGGGGAGCCGAAGGTGGAGAAGTGGCGGCGAAGCTTCCCGATGACAGCGGCAGAGGTGATGGAGGTCAGCTGATCGACCTCGAACCAGCTGGAATAGGAGTCCACCAGGACCAGGAAGTGCTTTCCGCCGCACTCAAAGAGGTCGGTGGCAACGGCCATCCATGGGAGTTCTGGAGCCGGCGGCTGCAGGAGAGGCTGGCGCTGCTGATGGGGGTGCAGGGTGTTGCAAGCAGCGCAGGCGGAGACCCTGTCACGGATGTCCTGAGCCATACCGGGCCAGTAGAATTGGCTCTGGGCCTGGGACAAAGTAGCTTCCACCCCGGGGTGGCCGCTGTGAGCAGACTGGAAGTAATGATCCCGCAGGGCGGCAGGCGCAACGACATTGTGACCCTTTACCACCACGCCGGCGTGAAGCACCAGTTCATCGCGAACGAGGAAGTAAGGCACAGCGCCAGCAGGCAGTTCGGAGCGACGGTCAGGCCAACCACGGCGGATAACGTCCGTGATTCGTCCGGCACACCGCGTCTCCTTTGCCATGAAGGGCCGCGTGGAGTCTACCCTGCGCGATATGGTGACCATGGGCATCCTCAAGGAGGTGAGCGCTCCCACCAGGTGGGTCTCCACCATGGTCGTCGCCGCCAGGAAGAACTTTCTCACCAGATCTGATCTGCTTGAAAAGGCTTTTTGACATAACATTGGCGAAAGCGCCAATATCGACCTTGGCAGAAAAGGAATGGCCGTTCACAGTAACATGCACAGAGGGATCCGTAATCAGAGCAGGTGCACCCAAGAGTGAAAAAATAGTTGGATCTTCATGGGAGGGGACTGCATCAGAGTATGGGAGCTCCTCCAGCTCGTACTGAGAAAGCAGAGCGCTATCAGGGAGTGCAAGGTTGTTTGCCTGAGGGAGGAACGGCACTCCCGCTGGAGTGGCCCAGCCCGAGGGAGGAACGGCACTCCCGCTGGAGTGGCCCAGCCGAGGGAGGAACGGTACTCACGTGAGGGCGATCCGGTCCGGGGGCTGGGACGGTGCTCCGGTGGCTGGGACGACGTTCTGGCGGCGGTGTCCAGAGTCCTGGGTTCAGCCGCGGGCCAGCGGCTGCGTGTGCTGGACTGGAGGTGCGGCGGCTTCGACCGCCCCGGGCCGCAGTGTTTGAACCGGCCTGTTCGCGGGGTTCGGTGAGCTGCGGGACTGTTTGTACCATCGCCCGGTGGGGAATCGCCTCAGCGCAGAGGGAGAAGAGGGAGAGACTGCAACCCTAAGATTTTTGCCTCCACCACAGTGAGGAGGTGTTTGGAGGACTCACTGTGGTGGAAGTTAATTTGTGTTTATTGTTGTTATTATTGTATCATTGTATGTATGACTGCAGGCACAAAATTTCGTTCAGACCGTAAGGTCTGAATGACAATAAAGGAAATTCAATTTAGATCGGCGAGGTTGTTTAGACTCCTTCTCGGAGCAGGGACTGGCTTCCCACGGGAACGGCAGGCGGCAGAAAAGTGGTTGAGTTTGCCACAGGAAAGGCAGGTCTTGCCCTGTGCGGGGCAAACGTTTGAGAGATGTGCTGTAAAATGGCAGTTAGGGCAGCGGCGTGGGACAGTCGAGGTGGCGACCTTTATGGGGATAGCCGCGGGGTTTCGTCGTGTAGTCAGGCGACCGGCTTGACCGGTGAAGTTAATGTCCTGGGGAGCCGGTCGGGACACGGAACCAACGGCTGAGGACATGCGGGCAGCATACATTGCATCCCGCAGTGTCAGATCGGGTTTCACTAGGAGCTGCTCACGCAGTCTATCGTTGCGGAGACCATTAACCAGGACGTCCCTAATTAATTCATCAGGGGTGATTGTGTCAAGGCGGCAGCGCTGAGCCAGGTGATGCAAGGCGGCAATATAAGCGCCGACATGCTCGCCTGGCAGCTGCTGCCTCTGGAAGAATTTGAAGCGTTCTATGATGTTGTTGGTGGGTATATCACAGAGGGCAGTGAACTTAGCGATGAGACATACCGGGTCGTTGCGGTCCTCTCCGGCGGCGAAATGGAACGATGCATACTGATCCATAGCTGCAGGTCCCGCAAGGTTGAGCAACAGGTGAGCCTGTACAGCAGGAGTGGCATCAGGATGGGCAATGGCAATGTAGTGTTCGAAATCGCGCTGGAACACGGTCCAGCGATGGACAATGTCCGTGTCGAAGACCAACGTGTCTGGTCGACGACAGGAGTGGGACATGATAAAACGAACGGAGGGAAGGACTGGGAGAAAGAAATAATAAAACAAAAACCGATAAACAGGAGACGCAGGTCTACCGCTGTGACACCATGTAAAATGACTTACTGCACACACAAGTCTTTTACTGTAACTGTTTATTAAACTAACTCTTTTGCACTATGCTGTAGCTGTCCGTGGTCATCACTGGAGACCACATCAACGGCTGACTGTGCAAGAGGTTGCGGAGGTTGCCGGGATTGGAAGGGAGATAACTGAGCTCTATCGGCCCCCTTGTAAAACCGACTCCCTGTAAACTCCCGGGAGCATCTGTGATCCTTCATCAGACATTGAATTGGTCCCCTGCCGAGGTTCTTAGAAACAGACACAGGTAAGACCAGTTGGGCTTTATATGTATTTTAAGAAGGGATTGTGTGTGTATTTTTAAGACAGAATTGTGTAAGTATTTTTAAGAAGGGCTTGTGTATATTTTTAAGAAGGACTTAAGCAGTTTACCTTTCTCTCTCTCTCTCTCTCTCTCTGTCTATCTCTCTTTGTTTTCTCTTTTTCTCTCTCTCTCTCTCTCTAATAAGGGCTCATCGGCCTCATTGAGACATCCGTGATTTGTCGGGTTGGGATACGGGGGATGAGGTGTGCGTCTGGCTTATTGAGACATCTGAAGAGTTGTCGGATTGAGAAATAAGTGGCGTTGTATATTATAGAATTAAGACGTCTGCCAAGTTGATAAACTAGGGTCTCGGTTAGCGAGTCGGCCTCGTTGAGACACTTGTGTCTTATATTAAAGAGTTAAAAAGTCAGCCAAATTGAGAAACTGGGGTCTCGAGTAGCGAATCGGACTAGTTGTTATATTTGGAAAGATTCGGAATTAAAACATCCCAAGTTGAGAAACTGGGGTCTCGGTTAGCGAGTCGGCATCGTTGAGACACTTGGGTTGTATATTCAACAGTTAAAACGTCAGCCAAATTGAGAAACTGGGGTCTCGAGTAGCGAGTCGACCTAGTTTATATATTTGGAACAATTCGGAATTAAGAAGTCTGCTTTCTCTTTCTCTCTCTCTTTCTCTCTATCTATATATGGGGAATGCTCTGGATAACAGTCCAACATATGTGTTATTTGAATCCTAAGTATAATAAGAAATTTAGAATGTTAAGTTACAAGTTGACTAAACATTTAGGGGATGAAGCCTAGCCAGCAATGTAATGTAGAGACAATTATATGGGAAAGGAAGGCAGGAAAGAAATGGAAGAAAGTAATTAAAGCATGGGAAGCAGATGCAGAGAAGAGAAACATGAGGAGAGTATAGAGTTCGAAGTTGGATGGATACTGCATGTAAGAAGGGCATAGAGTTAATAAACAAGGATAGCACTATGAAAGGATGGGAAGTATTGCAACTAGAATGCCAGTGGGCGGAGGAACAAGAGAAAATAATTAAGAGACAGGCGGGAGGTGAAAAAGAGGTGATGGTTAGTAAAAAATAAACCCAGTACTGGTAAATCCTCTGGAGGAGACTTCATGTCTGGCACGACGACCCTATTTGGTCATGAAGATGATGAGTTAGATAATCTTGGGAGCTGTCCACCTCCCTATGCCCTAACAGTAGCAGTGGCATCTTTACCTGTGACAGTTCCGTCAGTAACATCTCTATACCTTGACATTAGAAAGATAGAAACATAGAAATTAGGTGCAGGAGTAGGCCATTCGGCCCTTCGAGCCTGCACCGCCATTCAATATGATCATGGCTGATCATCCAACTCAGTATCCCGTACCTTTCTTCTCTCCATACCCTCTGATCCCCTTAACCACAAGGGCCACATCTAACTCCCGCTTAAATATAGCCAATGAACTGGCCTCAACTACCCTCTGCGGCAGAGAGTTCCAGAGATTCACCACTCTCTGTGTGAAAAAATTTCTTCTCATCTCGGTTTTAAAGGATTTCCCCCTTATCCTTAAGCTGTGACCCCTTGTCCTGGACTTCCCCAACATCGGGAGCAATCTTCCTGCATCTAGCCTGTCCAACCCCTTAAGAATTTTGTAAGTTTCTATAAGATCCCCACTCAATCTCCTAAATTCTAGAGAGTATAAACCAAGTCTATCCAGTCTTTCTTCATAAGACAGTCCTGACATCCCAGGAATCAGTCTGGTGAACCTTCTCTGCACTCCCTCTATGGCAATAATGTCCTTCCTCAGATTTGGAGACCAAAACTGTACGCAATACTCCAGGTGTGGTCTACCCTTAGGTAACCAGGAAGTTCTGACCTTACAAAGCTCCCCAGGATTGGGAGCAGGGGAATGCCTCTCTGTGCGTTATTTGTTTAAGGCATTGATGCCACCAGAACAGCTGGTCATTATTAAATGTACTGCACGCACTGGTGCTGGGGACCCTATAGCAAAATGTAATGAGTTGCCGATAGTGTATCCAAACAGTGCAGCCTGTACATCCAAATGCGTAGTGAAAGCACGTAAACAGATTCTAGCAAATAGAACGGTCCTGCCAAACATGAAGGAGGTATGTACATTACAGAGGGACGCCTCTTATATATAGAAATAACTATGGAAACAAGAGGGCTGTGCCATTGATTCAGCACACCCCCCGCTTGGACAAGTTGGTGTATACGATACATTTTTACACGTCTTACACATGCTGGTAAAGAGGGAATGATAGGATAACAAAGGAAATGTGGTGGCAGGCCTCTGAATGTAAATTTTGCCAACGAAGTAATCCAGGCAAACCAATTAAGATACCCTCAGGGGTGACGCCAATGCCATCACGATCGTTTGAATGCACACAGATTGATTTTATTGAAATGCCAAGGGCCCCGTGTTATAAATATTGCTTAGTGATTTTAGATTTATTTAGCAGGTGTAGTGAAGGTCTACCAACCACTAATAATACTGCTGAAACTACAGTAACATTGTTGTTAATCTCAGGTTTGGCCTACCTACTGTCTTAAGTTCAAAATGGTCCTCATTTTAACCACTATTAATAAGGAAAAATGTGCACATTTTAATATCCGACAGCAATTCACTGTACACACTACCCACAGGCATCTGGGATGGTGGAAAAGGTCAATGGGGATTGCAAAACAAAATTACCCCGGAGGTCAATCCTTTTTCTGACAAGCAACTATGTTATAAAAAAAAATTGGGGATGAAGGAAAATTCAATGCAGAAATTAGGATAGGGTAGGGAGACTGAAAAGTCACGGGGAGTCTGACTAATCATGATCTGGATCAATGTTCAATAAGGGTTAGATAACCAGGGTTTTGGTAAACAGAGGTCTTGTCAGAAAAAGGGAAATTACAAAGAGACGTCTTTGAAGATGAAATATTATATACAGCTGGTAAAACAATGTTTTTGTATATGTACTGCTTGTGAAGCAATTTTTTTTGTATGTGGAATGTGTGAAATTCGAAGCATTGAGCAAAGTTGTCGCTTTATCCGGTAGGCTCTGGCCAGCAGCGGCCTCTGCAGCCTGTTTTTTGTTATTTTTTGTCATGTGTAGTTTTTGTTATTTTATGTTGTGTGTGTGTGTGGGGGGCATGGGGGTGGGGTGGTAGGGGGGGGGGAAACTTTTGAATCTCTCCCTGCATGGAGACCCGACCTTTTCCAAAGGCCGCAACGAGGAGCGGCATCCAACAATTATGCCGGGGGCCTCTGAGCCGACTCACCGTTGTCAATCGCGGAGCTGGCCGAGAAAGCGGTGGAGGAGCGCTGCCCGCTGCCGTCTGCTGCTGCTGCTGCTGCTGCTGCTGCCGATGCTGCTGCTGATGCGGAGGCTGCTACTGCGGGTCTGCGGACGGCTCGGACGACTCCGCGCGGCTCCCTGGAGGGAGACTGAAACGGCGAATTCTCCCGCTCGAAGAGCTGCTGGAGCGGGGCCTAACACCATTGCCCCGCGCGGCTGGAACGGCCGCGGGACTTTGCGAGCACACACCGGGGGCTCCAACACCAAGACCCGGTGTGCGACCTCGCACCACCCGGCGTGGCTTCAATGGCCGCGGGACAATCGCCATCGCCAGCCGGGGGCTTTGACGTTGACTCTGACATCGGGGGGGGGGGGGAGAGTGCAGTGGGGAGGTGAAGGTTATTGGGCCTTCCATGACAGTTATGTGATGGATGTTTATGTTAAATGTAATTATGTTGTGTCTAGGGTCTATTTGTGTGTAATGTATGGCTGCAGAAACGGCATTTCGTTTGGACCTCCAGGGGTCCAAATGACAATTAAATTGACTCTTGACTCTCTCTTGTCTTTAAGAAGGTTGTCCTTTAAAATGCAAATGGACAGTTTATGGTGTGCTCCGTTAAGAAACAGGCATGCATGGTGGGCGGAGCTATACTTGAATGATAAAATGTGTTGGTTATTATAAATCTTTTGAACCAAGTTTAAAAAAAACGACTCATCCCGATTAAAGTGTTAAATGAGATTGGAAATGTCAAAATTACAGAGAAAAAGAAAATATATTATTGATTACTGATTCTGAGTTATTTTGGGACAGCTTGTTTTGATATGATAACAGAGGTTGTCTTTTAAAATGAAAATGAAGCAATACTAATGTTTTCAAGCAAACAAAAAGATGTTGAAGCATGTGCTGTGTGAGGGGAATGAAGGTAGATGAAAAATTGTCTTATGACTTACAAAAGGGGGTTTCAGGGAACTCACAATGAGGGATAAAAGGTGAGAAGATAAAGTAGATTGGGGAAGAGAACATATTTGGAGAATTGAATATTTAGGTGGGGAGAGCCTCTTCAGATATAATCGGATTAAACAATAAATTCACAGGGAAGTGTTAAGAAGGAAATGTAGATACTGGAGGATCATAGGTAGACAAAAGTGCTGGAGAAACTCAGCGGGTGAACAAGATTTACAACTTTTTATTGATACAGGAAAAGCTACCGGGTGTCCACCCCCTGGAGAGTGGGGGGGGGGAGCCACTTACAGGCCCTGGGCAATTAACTAATTATGTATGGTCAGCAATTAACCCATGTCTTGCCAGATCTACATTCCCAGGTTGGAGGAGTTTTTGCTGGAAACCAGTGACCAAGGCCATAAAAACTATACGATGGGGGTGCTGGGACAAGAAGAAATTGAGACTGTTGAAAGAAACAACCAAGTGTTGCTAACAACATGAACTGCTGTAAAGATGAAAGATCATCGTCGCTGGATACATTTGATTGACTGTGAACAGTTTGTGGAAACAAGGACGATGGGCTATTGATGCTCCCTTTACTCTGGGGTGGCCCAGCCCACATGGACTGAACTTTCTTCAGAATGGCAAGCTTGCAGACTAACCCACATTTAAAGGATGGTACACACCTTCTTTTAAACAAGATTGAAGTCAAACATGACAAGCGCAGCAAAGATACCCTGACTACAGACAGTAAGAGGTCTGCAAAGGCCAGTTAAATCTACCTGTTTTTGCCACAACCAAGGCACTGGTGTATTTTAAGGAAACAGTATATTTGTGACAGGGCATTGTTATGTTGCAAATGCAGTGCCACACAAGAGAAGCATGAACCAGTTACACCAGCACACAGGGAATTCCAAATGAAGCCGAATAAAGGCTGAGCAATTTTTATGATCCTTTTCCTGTCCTATGGTAGTATCTTAGTGTCACATCCGGGGGAGGTTGGTGGCCATTTAAAATGTTTGGAGGGACTTGTGGAACGATTGTCCACTATGAATTGATTGTGTTACTAGTGTACTATTAATTTGTCTGATGAGATGCTTATGGTCTATCGTATGTACCCAGCAAGGACTGTAGTTGTTATCAAAATTTTGATAAAAGGATGGAATGATGAAGCCGAATTTTAGTTAAAAATATAAGAAGATATTAAATTGGCTTTTGGGCTAGCTTACAGCTTATATTTAGTGTCAAATTAGGCTTGCCTTAGGTTGCGGTGTGTGAGATAATAAATCCTATAACATTGTCTCCCAAGTGAAGGAGCTAGAGAGATATCTTTGAAAGTAAGATGCCATAAACCAAATGACCAATGTTTATGGGGGAGGAGGCAATAAAGGAAGAGAGAAATAGATAGTCACATCTTTGTAAACAAATGACCTATGTTTATGAGGGACCAAATGACAGAGGAAGCAGCGAAAAGAGCTAGGGTGGTCTATTTGGAGATAAGGCAAATGGCCAATGTTTTTAGTATATCTTGTACCATGTAAAAAAAAGGTTTGATGTGATGCATTCTGTGGAAACCTTTTCCAGTACCTCTGACCATGACTAATGTCTGTGGAATGTGATAAGGGGACAAAAAAACCCTATTTAAGGCAATGTAATTCTGTTGTTAAGAGAAAGGTGGCTGAGCACAGTCAAGTGTCTGTGTTGGTCACTTGACTGGAGTTCTCCCTCCCTTCCATCGGCCGATGTTACGTAAAGTTTTGAACTGGTCTACCAAACAGTTTGTGTGGTGTCTGTTTATTAAGAAGCGAACCTGGTTTAGTAGTTAAGATAAGTAACTTTTTCACAGGTGCAGCAGGCAGTGAAGAAAGCCAATGGTATGTTAGCTTTCATAGCAAAAGGATTTAAGTCTAGGAGCAGGGAGGTTCTACTGCAGTTGTACAGGGTCTTGGTGAGACCACACCTGGAGTATTGCGTACAGTTTTGGTCTCCTAATCTGAGGAAAGACATTCTTGCCATAGAGGGAGTACAGAGAAGGTTCACCAGACTGATTCCTGGGATGTCAGGACTTTCATATGAAGAAAGACTGGATAGACTCGGCTTGTACTCGCTAGAATTTAGAAGATTGAGGGGGGATCTTATAGAAACTTACAAAATTCTTAAGGGGTTGGACAGGCTAGATGCAGGAAGATTGTTCCCGAGTGTTGGGTAAGTCCAGAACTAGGGGTCACAGTTTAAGGATTTTCAACATCTAAGTTACAGAGATAGGTTGAATAAGTTAGGTCTTTATTCTCTGGAGCGCAGAAGGTTAAGGGGGGACCTGATAGAGGTCTTTAAAATGATGAGAGGGATAGACAGAGTTGATGTGGACAAGCTTTTCCCTTTGAGAATAGGGAAGATTCAAACAAGAGGACATGACTTCAGAATTAAGGGACAGAAGTTTAGGGGTAATATGAGGGGGAACTTCTTTACGCAGAGAGTGGTGGCGGTGTGGAATGAGCTCCCAGTGGAAGTGGTGGAGGCAGGTTCATTGGTATCATTTAAAAATAAATTGGATAGGCATATGGATGAGAAGGGAATGGAGGGTTATGGTACGAGTGCAGGCAGGTGGGACTAAGGGGAAAAAACATTTGTTCGGCACGGACTTGTAGGGCCGAGATGGCCTGTTTCCGTGCTGTAATTGTTATATGGTTATATGGTTATATGGTTATATGATAAGGGGGAAATCTTTTCGGACCGAGATGAGAAAAACATTTTTTTCCCACACAGAGAGTGGTGAATCGGTGGAACTCTCTGCCACAGAAGGTAGTTGAGGCCAGTTCATTGGCTATATTTAAGAGGGAGTTAGATGTGGCCCTTGTGGCTAAAGGGATCAGGGGGTATGGAGAGAAGGCAGGTACAGGATACTGAGTTGGATGATCAGCCATGATCATATTGAATGGCGAATGGTGCAGGCTCGAAGGGCCGAATGGCCTCTACTCCTGCACCTATTGTCTATGTTTCTATGTTTATTCTGTGGTCAACACCCCCACCCAGTGGTGTCCCCCCGCAATTACAAGCCCAGTTATTCTGTGGTCAACACTCCCACCCAGTGGTGTCCCCCCGCAATTACAAGCCCAGTTATTCTGTGGTCAACACTCCCACCCAGTGGTGTCCCCCCGCAATTACAAGGCCAGTTATTCAGTGGTCAACACTCCTGCCCAGTGTTCAAGAAGGAACTGCAGATGCTGGAAGATCGAAGGTACACAAAATTGCTGGAGAAACTCAGCGGGTGCAGCAGCATCTATGGAGCGAAGGAAATAGGCGACGTTTTGGGCCGAAACCCTTCTTCAGACTGATGGGGGGTGGGTGGGGGGGGGGGGGGAGAAGGAAGGAAAATGGGAGGAGTAGGTGCCCGAGGGCGGGCGGATAGGAGGGTGGGAGGAGACAGCGCGAGGGTTTAAGGAAGGGGAGGAGACAGCAAGGACTAGCAAAACTGGGAGAATTCAACGTTCATGCCCACCGGATGCAAGCAACCCAGGCGGAATATGAGAATTTCCGGTGTTGCTCACTCTGGCAATGGAGGAGAAACATAGAAACATAGAAATATAGACAATAGGTGCAGGAGTAGAGGCCATTCGGCCCTTCGAGCCTGCACCATTCGCCATTCAATATGATCATGGCTGATCATCCAACTCAGTATCCTGTACCTGCCTTCTCTCCGTACCCCCTGATCCCTTTAGCCAGAAGGGCCACATCTAACTCCCTCTTAAATATAGCCAATGAACTGTGGCCTCGTCTACCCTCTGTGGCAGAGAGTTCCAGAGATTCACCACTCTCTGTGTGAAAAACGTTCTTCTCATCTCGGTTTTAAAGGATTTCCCCCTTATCCTTAAGCTGTGTCCCCTTGTCCTGGACTTCCCCAACATCCGGTGCAATCTTCCTGCATCTAGCCTGTCCAACCCCTTAAGAATTTTTAAGTTTCTATAAGATCCCCTCTCAATCTCCTAAATTCTAGAGAGTATAAACCAAGTCTATCCAGTCTTTCTTCATATGAAAGTCCTGACATCCTAGGAATCAGTCTGGTGAACCTTCTCTGCGCCCCATCTATGGCAATAATGTCCTTCCTCAGATTTGGAGACCAAAACTGTACGCAATACTCCGGGTGTGGTCTCACCGAGACCCTGTACAACTGCAGTAGAACCTCCCTGCTCCTAGACTCAAATCCTTTTGCTATGAAAGCCAACATACCATTCGCTTTCTTCACTGCCTGCTGCACCTGCATGCCTACTTTCAATGACTGGTGTACCATGATACCCAAGTCTCGCTGCATCTCCCCCTTTCCCAATCGGCCACCATTTAGATAATAGTCTGCTTTCCCGTTTTTGCCACCAAAATGGATAACCTCACATTTATCCACATTATACTGCATCTGCCAAACATTTGCCCACTCGCCCAGCCTATCCAAGTCACACTTGGAAGTGGGGTTGAGGAGGGGTGGGTGAGTGGCGTGAGGGGTGAGGTGGTGAAGGGGTGAGTGGGGAATGAGGGGGGACTGGGGGGAGGGGTGAGCGGATGGAGGAGGTTGAGGGGGAAGTGGAGTGAGGAGGGGATTAGTGGGGTGAGGGGGGGAAAGGGGTGAGGTGCTGATAAATGTGAGGTGCTACACCTTGGCAGGACAAATCAAAATAGGACGTACATGGTAAATGGTAGGGAATTGAAGAATGCAGTTGAACAGAGGGATCTGGGAATAACCGTGCATAGTTCCTTGAAGGTGGAATCTCATATAGATAGGGTGGTAAAGAAAGCTTTTGGTATGCTAGCCTTTATAAATCAGAGCATTGCGTATAGAAGCTGGGATGTAATGTTAAAATTGTACAAGGCATTGGTGAGACCAAATCTGGAGTATGGTGTACAGTTTTGGTCGCCCAATTATAGGAAGGATGTCAACAAAATAGAGAGAGTACAGAGGAGATTTACTAGAATGTTGCCTGGGTTTCAACAACTAAGTTACAGAGATAGGTTGAATAAGTTAGGTCTTTATTCTCTGGAGCGCAGAAGGTTAAGGGGGGGACTTGATAGAGGTCTTTAAAATGATGAGAGGGGATAGATAGAGTTGATGTGGACAAACTTTTCCCTTTGAGAATAGGGAAGATTCAAACAAGAGGACATGACTTCAGAATTAAGGGACAGATGTTTAGGGGTACCATGAGGGGGAACTTCTTTATGATATGATATGATATGATATGCCATTTATTGTCACTATACATGTACAGTGAAACTGAAAGCTACTCGTGCATACATACAATTTAGCACAAAAAACAAGAAACAGAAAAAACAAAAAACAGAGATGGGAGATGGGGGGGGGGGGGGGGGGGGGGGGGGATAGGTGCACAATTTCTGCGGCGCTACATACATATATACATATATACAGATGGAAGTCCGGGTGTTGGGCAGTGAAGTCAGTGCATGTGTGAATTTGAATTTATAGTAGTTATAATTCTCGGAAAGCAACTATTTCTGAGTCTATTTGTCCTGGATTTGATGCACCTATAGCGCCTTCCAGAGGGCAGCAGGTCGAACAGTCCAAACGCAGGATGGGAGCTGTCTTTGATGATCTTCTTTGCCCTGCTAAGGCAGCGGGAGGTGTAGATGTCCATCAGGGAGGGGAGAGGGCAGCCAATGATCTTCACCTCTCCACCCCACACCCTCCTGACCCTCCCCTCAACCCCTCCCCCACTCACCCCCCTAACAAGCTCATCCGCCCTCTACACCATATAACAATTACAGCACAGGAACCTTAGTCCCACCTGCCTGCACTCATACCATAACCCTCCATTCCCTTCTCATCCATATGCCTATCCAATTGATTTTTAAGTGATACCAACGAACCTGCCTCCACCACTTCCACTGGAAACTCATTCCACACCGCCACCACTCTCTGAGTAAAGGTTAGGTGGGGGTGAGTGGGGTAAGGGGGGAGTGGGTGTTAGGTGTGGGTTAGGTGGGGTGAGGGGGGAGTGAAAGGGGAGTGAGGGGAGGGTCAGGGATGTGATGGAGGGGGGTGAGGGTAGGGGAGGGGATGGAGGAGGTGATGGCGTGAGCGGGGAATGAGGTGGGGTGAGGGGGGAGTGGGGGTAGGTTAGGAGGAGATGAGGGGGTGAGGGGGTTAAGTGGGGTGAGGTGGGGGAGGTGAGGGGGGTGAAGGGGTAAGTGAGGGGAGGGGATGAGGGGGTGAGGGGTGAGGTGGTTGATGGGGGTAAGGAGGTGAAGGGGGTGAGGGGGGGAGGTTTGCAGGGGTTGAGGGGTGAGGAAGTGAAGGGGGTCGGGGGATGAGGGGGGTGAGGGTTGCAGGGGTTGAGGGGTGAGGAGGTGAAGGGGGGGAGGGGGGTGATGGGGTAAACGGGGAGTGAACGGGTTGAGGGGTGAGGTGATGGGGGGGTGTTTATGTGGGTGAAAGGGTAGTGAGGAGGGGGAAGGGATGTGAGGGGTTGAGGGGAGTGAAGGTGGTTGGGGGGCGTGTTTAGGTGAGGGGGGTGATGAGGTGAGGGGGGGTTAGGGGTCACGGTCACTACAGGTCACGGTCACCTGGAGCCGGAGCTGAAACCTGGAACTGTATAACGCTCGCTCCCCCCACCACAACCGGGCGGCCCAACTGTATTACACTCGATCCCGGGCGGCCCCATTGTCGATGCTCCACCCCCCACCCCGGCAACTGTATAACGCTCGCTCCCCCACCACAACCGGGCGGACCAACTATATTACACACGATCCCCCAACCCACGGCAACTGTATTATATTAAATTAATTAAAGTCCATACAGATAGATTTTCATCAATTCAGACTTTGTACCTTTCAGTTAGAGTTGATTCATGGGGGCCTTCTTTGTGTTCCAGCACATCAGCAGGGACTTTGAAGGCTTTCTTGCTCTTTAATCCACTTCGCAGCACTTTCTTCAGCCTTTTTAATGCTTTTACCGCTGCACCATCGAGAGCATCCTTACCAACTGCATCACAGTATGGTATGGCAACTGCTCTGTCTCCGACCGGAAGGCATTGCAGAGGGTGGTGAAAATTGCCCAACGCATCACCGGTTCCACGCTCCCCTCCATTGAGTCTGTCCAAAGCAAGCGTTGTCTGCGGAGGGCGCTCAGCATCGCCAAGGACTGCTCTCACTCCAACCATGGACTGTTTACCCTCCTACCATCCGGGAGGCGCTACAGGTCTCTCCGTTGCCGAACCAGCAGGTCGAGGAACAGCTTCTTCCCGGTGGCTGTCACTCTACTCAATAACGTACCTCGGTGACTGCCAATCACCACCCCCCCCCGGACACTTATTATTATTATTTATTCAAATCATTTGCTATGTCGCTCTTCCAGGGAGATGCTAAATGCATTTCGTTGTCTCTGTACTGTACACTGACAATGACAATTAAAATTGAATCTGAATCTGAATTTTCCCATCAAATACAATGAACCTGCTGCAAGTTTCCACCACATTTATTCCACAGAACAACACATGGGGATCTCCAGTTAAACAGGCTATTAAATCTCCAGTTAAACAGGCTGTTAAACAGTTAAACAGAGGGGGAAGGAAGAGGGGGAAAGAGGGAAGATGGAGGGAAGAGAGAGAGGGGGAAGGAGGAGAAGAGAGTGGGGGAGAGAGAGGGAAGGAGGAGGGGGAAAGAGGGAAGGAAGAGAGGAGAGGAAGGAGTGAGAGAGGGAAGGAGGAGAGGGGGGGAAAGAGGGAAGGAAGAAGGAGAGAGAGGGAAGGAGAAGAAGAAGGAGAGAAGAGAGGGAAGGAGGAGAGGGAGGAAGAGAGAGGGGGAAGAGAGGAGGAAGAGAGGGGGACGGAGGAGGTGGAGAGGGGGAATGAGGAAGAGGAGAGGGGAGGAAGGAGGAGGAGAGGGGGAAGGAGGAGGAGAGGGGGAAGGAGGGAGGGAGGGGGGAGGGAGGGGGAGGGGGGGAAGGGGGAGGGGAGAGGAGGAGGGGGAAGGGAGGGGGGAGGAGGAGGAGAGGGAGAAGGAGGAGGAGAGGGGAGGGGAGGAGGAGGAGGGGAGGAGGAGGAGGAGGGGAAGGAGGAGAGAAGAGAGGAGGAGGAGGGGACAGGAGAGGAGAGGAGGAAGAGAGGGAGGAGGAGGAAGGAGGAGGGGGAAAGGAGGAGGAGAGAGGGGAAGGGAGAGGAGGAGGAGGGAAGGAGGAGAGAGAGGGGGAGGAGGGGGGAGAGGAGGAAAGGAGGAGGGAGGAGGGGGAGGAGGGAGGGGGAGGGGAGGAGGAGGAGGAGGAAGGAGGGGAGGAGGGGGAAGGAGGGAGGAGGAAGGGGAGAGGAGGAGGAGAGGGGGAAGGAGGAGGAGAGGGGGGAGGAGGAGGAGGGGGGAAGGGGGGGGGAGGGAGGGGGAAGAGGAGGAGAGGGGGGAGGAAGGGGAGGAGGGGGAGGAGGAAGGAGGAGGAGAGAGGGGGAAGGAGGGGGAGGAGAGGTGGAAGGAGGAGGAGAGGGGGAAGGAGGAGGAGAGAGGAAGGAGGAGAGGGAGAAGGGAGGAGGAAGCGAGTGATGAAAGTGAAGGTGGATGTGGGGAAGTGAATGGATGAATGAATGAAACGAGCGACCATTGGTGGAGAATGTTCTGGAATCTTCTGCCCGGCGGGAAAGATCCTAGAGGAGCAAGATAGACCACTCACTCCTCGAAAAACGCGTAGTATGACGTGTGTGATCGTCGACGCCATTTTTCGAGGCATTTATTGGGCTTCCCCCACACTGTCATGGCGTCCTTATCTAAATTTCATCTCACTGCTCTGCTATCAAGTATTCTAATCGTAAATCTAAACGACCCGACCTGTCATTCTTTAGGTTCCCCAATAAAAAAGAAAGGTGAGAAAATATTTTTATTATTTTCAGTCGATATTCTGTCGTGAAAATGTTATTTTCTGTTCTCCCATCAACGGCCATTGGGAAACTGGGTTTGTCGGTACATTAGAAAGTTATTAGACTAATTTTTAATAGTTCTTTACTCACCATAATAATAAAGACAATTTTAACACTTCTGTACGTTTTTGGTTTTGTTTTGTAAGGGATTGGTCTCCACAATATGGCCCGAGGGACATATCAGGTCCAGTGAACAGGAGATTTTTCGAGCTCAGATTCAAGTCCGAGAATGGGCGGCTGTTACCCATTATATTCCTCGAATTGTCAAGGCATCACAAGCAAAGATCACAAGCCCGCCGTGAAGAAGGGTGCACTCAAATATTATATAACTCTGCTCTATCATCTTTGGGCGCAATGGTGGGTCGGGGGGTTCGGTGGCGGCGGCCGCAATCAAGGATACTATTGGAGCACTGCTCTATAATCTTTGGTCGGAATGGGACGGCTGCGCGTTATAATGTGCTATCGTTCCACTCTCCCTCCCCCCTTCTCCCTGTCCCTTCTCCCTCCCCCCTTCTCCCTGCCCCCCCACTTTCCCTTTCTCCCTCCCCCTTCTCCCTCTCCCCCTCTCCCTCTCCCCCCTTCTCCCTCTCTTCTCTCGATCTCTCTCTCCCCTCCTCTCGATCTCGCGCTCCCCTCTCTTCTCTCGACCTCTCTCTCTCTCTCTCCTCTCCCCCTCTCTTCGCGATCTCCCTCCCTTCCCTCTCTCCCTCCCTTCCCTCACTCCCTCCCTTCCATCTCTCCCTCCCTTACCTCTTCGTGAGAGTTGGCAGCTCTGCTATGCCTTGGGTCCAAAAGAGGATAGAAAGAAAATGCTTAATGGTCTTTGTAAGAAGATTTTAATAAGCTCTTCTACATTTAAGGTAAATTGACATATTAGAGGCAAAACGCATTTTCAATATACAGGTCTCTCCACACAACTGAAAACAATTGCATTTAAGTGATATGTCATCCATTGTTCAGGCAAGTAGCACTAGGTTACAATAAACTTCTTACATATTCCAGGAATGCATCTCATAAAAATGGGAGAGGCTTAAATGCATTGTGAAATCATAAATCCATGTTGACTTGGACTAATCATTTTACTGCTATCCAAATGCCCCATTATTACATCTTTAATAATTGACTCCAGCATCTTTCACACCACCAAAGTCAGGCTAACTGGTCTGTAATTCCCCGTTTTCTCTCTCGCTCCTTTCTTGAAAAGTGGGATAGCATTAGCTATCCTCCAATCCACAGGAACTGATCGAAAATCTATTGATCGTTGGAAAATAATAGAAACATAGAAACATAGAAATTAGGTGCAGGAGTAGGCCATTCGGCCCTTCGAGCCTTCACCGCCATTCAATATGATCATGGCTGATCATCCGACTCAGTATCCCGTACCTGCCTTCTCTCCATACCCTCTGATCCCCTTAGCCACAAGGGCCACATCTAACTCCCTCTTAAATATAGCCAATGAACTGGCCTCGACTACCCTCTGCGGCAGAGAGTTCCAGAGATTCACCACTCTCTGTGTGAAAAAGGTTCTTCTCATCTCGGTTTTAAAGGATTTCCCCCTTATCCTTAAGCTGTGACCCCTTGTCCTGGACTTCCCCAACATCGGGAGCAATCTTCCTGCATGTAGCCTGTCCAACCCCTTAAGAATTTTGTAAGTTTCTATAAGATCCCCTCTCAATCTCCTAAATTCTAGAGAGTATAAACCAAGTCTATCCAGTCTTTCTTCATAAGACAGTCCTGACATCCTAGGAATCAGTCTGGTGAACCTTCTCTGCACTCCCTCTATGGCAATAATGTCCTTCCTCAGATTTGGAGACCAAAACTGTACGCAATACTCCAGGTGTGGTCTCACCAAGACCCTGTACAACTGCAGTAGAACCTCCCTGCTCCTATACTCAAATCCTTTCGCTATGAAAGCTAACATACCATTCGCTTTCTTCACTGCCTGCTGAACCTGCATGCCTACTTTCAATGACTGGTGTACCATGACACCCAGGTCTCGCTGCATCTTCCCTTTTCCTAGTCGGCCGCCATTTAGATAATAGTCTTCTTTCCTGTTTTTGCCACCAAAATGGATAACCTCACATTTATCCACATTATACTACATCTGCCAAACATTTGCCCACTCACCCAGCCTATCCAAGTCACCTTGCAGTCTCCTAGCATCCTCCTCACAGCTAACACTGCCCCCCAGCTTAGTGTCATCCGCAAACTTGGAGATATTGCCTTCAATTCCCTCATCCAGATCATTAATATATATTGTAAATAGCTGGGGTCCCAGCACTGAGCCTTGCGGTACCCCACTAGTCACTGCCTGCCTAATGAAGAACTCAACCATATTATGGTCACTCTTGCCCAAGGGGGCACGTACAACAAGATTGCTAACTAACCCTTCCTCATTACTCAATACCCAGTCTAAAATAGCCTGCTCTCTCGTTGGTTCCTCTACATGTTAATCATATGTATAAATATATATGTATGTGTATATATGCATGTATGTGTATATATGCATGTATATGTATATGTGTGTGTATATATATATGTTTATATGTGTGTATGTATGCATATAAATGTATCCATATGTATGCGTGTATTTGTATGTGTGCATATGTATGTGTATACGTATGTATGTATGTGTATATATGTATGTGTGTATATATGTATGTGTATATATATGTGTGTATAAATATATATATATATATATATATATATTATTACTATATAATTATATATATAATTGCCTTTATGGTTTATGTATATCATCTTACAAGACAAATAAATTAATAGTGATTATTTAAATCAAAGTTGCTTCTGATCCATGAGAATAAACTTAATTATCTCTAACTTGCCTCGCACACACAGACACACATTCATATAAATATATAAAATATGTATACGTTAAATTTAATTTTGTGCAGTGTGTGTTAAAGCAATACAATGCAAGGGAAACTACGCAAAGGAGGGGGCTGTTCCCGCTACAAGATACTCGAGGATCTTTGCTTTGGATCAAAGATTATAGCGGAGCTCTATAATCTTTGCTTTGGATCACAGCGGGTGGCATACCGGAAGTCGCGTGTCGCATTGAGAAATGGCGGCCGTGACGTTCCGTCACGTACTACACGCCAGTCCATTGGATTTCGGAGGAGTGGTCTATCTTGGTCCTCTAGGATCTTTGGTGAACACTAGCGTTTACTGAACCGGTGATACCAGTGCTGTGTCAAATGGACATGGAAACAGCATGGTAGCAGGCCCTTCGGCCCGACTCGTCCATGCGGACCTAAATGCCTATCTTGGGTGATCTCATTCACTTGTATTTGACCCATTTCCATCCATTCCTATCCGAGACAAACGACTGTCAAAATGCTGTTTATTTCCGGTGATGGTATCTGCCCCACCTACTCATGAAAAGATTGCTCCACCTTTGGAGTGAAATACCTGCCCATCAGAATTCCCTTTAACCTTTCCCGTTTCTATTAAACTTGGTCTCTGGGTTTAGATTCTCCCAGCCTGAGAAATATCCGTGTTCATCCACTCAATCCTGCTGTAGTTGACATAATTTCACAAGACATAGTAAGGCTGCACCTCAGCATTCTTGCTCCAAAGAGACCAATCCCACCCGATCTAATCTGTCTTCCAAAGACATTATGCTTAATTTTAATCTTTAATGTATCCTTTTGCTTTTTTGTATGATTGTGTGGCAAATCAAATGTCACTGTACCTCAGTACACGTGACCATAAAGGACCATTGAACCATTGAACGCTGGTTAATCTGTGCTGCACCCTATTTTTGGAAATATGACATCACTTTCTATGACATGGTGACCAGAACTACACAAAAGGCGCTTTGGCAGATATTTGAAGTACAACCGAGGAGAGCGCTCGCTGCGCATGGAGGAGCAGTGACGTCTTGAGTTTTCTTTAGTTGAACGTTTAGCTGCAGTGCAAGTGTGTTCAGAATCAGACGCAGATGGGAAGTGAAACCATCAGTGAGTAAAGAGGTGTCAGTACTGATGAGATGGAACCGTGGCAAAAAGGTGAATACAATACAGAGCAGAGGGATCTAGGACGACAGGTACACAATGTGTTGAAAGTAGCATCACACTGAGATAGGGTGTTTTAAAAGGCTTTTGGTACATTGGCCTTCGTCAGTCAGAGCATTGGTGGTCATGTTGCACATGTACAAGACGTTGGTGAGACAACATTTACAGTGTTGTGTTCTGTTTTGGGCACATTGCTATCGGTAAAATGGTGTCAACTTGGAAACGCCGTAGAGAAGATTTCCGAGGATGTTTGCCAAGACTTGAGGGCCTGAACTAGGACAGATTCAGCAGGCTAGTGCTTTATTCCTTGGTGCACAGGGGGATGAGGGATGTTTTTTTTTCATGGTGACTACTTCTTCTTGCATATGGCGTAAAGAGTCTAGAGTTGTAGGACAACGTGCTCTATTGGATCTTATTTTATGGGGCACGCCGGGTTGATTGCATTCGTCGAAACAGGGCGTACTACGTGAAGGTTGCAATGTTCCACCCCTCAAGGTGACTAAAACAATGAGAAATATAGATAGGGTCGATGCACAGATTAGGGGAATCAAGATCCTGGGGACAGGTTTAAGATCAGTGTTGAAGATTAAATAGGAACCCGAGGCATCATTTTTCACACAAAGGGTGGTGGGTGGGTGGTTGTGTGGAACGAGTTACAAGAGGAGATAGCTCAGCCCGCTACTCATATAGTCATAGACAGATACGTTGTGGAACTAGGCCCTTTGGTCCAACTTGCCCACACCGGCCACCATGCCCCAACTACACTAGACCCACCTGCGCGCATTTGGTCCATATCTCTCCAAACTTGTCCTAGCCACAAACCTGTCTTACTGTGTCATAAATGTTGGAAAGGTCCCCCTGCCTCAACTACCTCACCAGGCATCTGGTCCCACACATCCAGCACCATTTGTGTGAAAAAAAATCCCTCAGATTCCTATTACATCTTTTCCCCTTCACCTTAAACCTATGTTCTCTGCACCTCGATTATTAATTCAGGGCAAGAGAATATGTGCTTCCACCCGATATATCCATCTTCTGACCTTAGGCACCTCTATATGCTCACCCTGCTTCCTCCTGCGCTTCAAGGAGTAGCCAACTCAACCACTCCCCATAGGCCAGACCCTGGCTGCTGCATCCTTGTAAAATGTCTCTGTAGAGGTTCCAGTTTGGCAAAATCTTTCCAATAACACAGGACCCACAACGGAACAAAATACTCCAAATGTGGCCTCATCTAGGTCTTATACTCTCCCTCCCTCTCTCTCTCCTCGTCTCTCTCTCATCCCCTCCCTCTCTCCTCTCCTCCTCTCTCTCCTCTCTCGCTCCCTCTCTCCTCTCCTCTCTCTCTCTCTCTCTCTCTCTCTCTCTCTCTTCTCTCTCTCTCTCCCTCTCTCCCTCTCGCTCTCTCTCTCTCTCTCTCTCTCTCTCTCTCTCTCCCTCTCTCTCTCTCTCTCTCTCTCTCTCCCTCTCCTCTCTCTCCTCTCCTCCCTCCTCTCTCTCTCTCTCTCTCTCTCTCTCTCTCTCTCTCTCTCTCTCTCTCTCTCTCTCTCTCCTCTCTCTCTCTCTCTCTCTCTCTCTCTCTCTCTCTCTCTCTCTCTCTCTCTCTCTCTCTCTCTCTCTCTCTCTCTCTCTCTCTCTCTCTCTCTCCTCTCTCTCTCTCTCTCTCTCTCTCTCTCTCTCTCTCTCGTTCTCTCTCTCGTTGTCCCTCTCCCTGTGTCTCTCTCTCACTCTTCTCTCTCTCTCTCTCTCTCTCTCTCTCAAAGTATGTACATTTCTGAAGTCGTTTACACGTTAATTGATGAAAGAGAAACTATCTCTGTTCCTCACACATTTCCTCATCTCATTTGTAGTCGAACTGTGTGAAATTTGTCAAGAAAAGACCCAACCCGATAAATAGTGCGTTGCGCGTGTGTAAATATATATTTTTGTAACAGTAAAACTAACCATGTCCCAGTTTTTTTCTCTCCTCTCCTCCTCTCCTCCAACTTTCTCGTTCCCCATCGCTGCCCAACTCGAACGGAGGACAGGCCAAAACACCGCTTTAAAAAAAACCAAGAGCTCAGAGGGGAAAAATAAATGTAATCTAAAATGATTTAAAGAAGAGAGAGAGAACGAAATGTGAAAAGAAAAAAAATGAGATGCAGACCATCAGGCCCTGCGGATTTAACAGCCTTCAATCCCATCAGTCTACATACCCAACACCATTTCCTGCCTAATGTGGATTTCCTTCAGTTCCTCCGTCACCCCAGATCCCCTGGCCACTACTATATCAGGAAGATAGTTTGTGTTCTCCTTAGTGAAGACGGGTCGAAAGTACCTGTTCAACTCATCTGCCATGTCCTTGTTCTCCATAAGCAATTCACCTTTTTCGGTCTTCAAGGGTGCAACTTTGGTCTTAACTATGTTTTTCCTCTTCACATACCTAAATAAGCTTTTACTATCCTGCTTTATGTTATTGGCTAGCTTATCTGCGTACGTCATCTTTTCTCCCCATATTGTCCTTTTGGTTATATTTTGTTGTTCTTTAGACATTACCCAATCCACTTGCTTCCCGCTCATCTCTGCTACGTTGTACTTCTCTTTTATTTTATACTCTCCCTGACGTCCCTTGTCAGCCACGTTTGCCCCTTACTCCTCTTGCAATCTTCTTTCCTCTTTGGAATGAACTGATCCTGCACCTTCTGTATTATTCCCAGAAATACCTGCCATCGATGTTCCACTGTCATCCCTGCTTGGGTATCTTTCCAGTCAACTTTGACCAGCTCCTCCCTCCCTCATGGCTCCAGAGGTGAATGTGCGGAGCCGGAGCCTGGAGCGGAGAGACTGCGGCTGCCTCTGGGATGGATGCGCTTAGGGCGCGGATTTTTTAATGAGCCGAAGCACTGAGGTGAGCGGATATTTCACCGCGCTCTTCACCTGCTCCCTGAACTTGGACTGGGTCACCGCGTAAATAAATGTGTTGGTGCAACAGCTGAGATTCCTCAGCAAAAACCCGACGTTTTGAAAGATCCATTGAGAATCATTCATATCATTTCCAATTCCTGTCATCTGGTAATAGACAACGTTTACAACAATTGTCATCCACAGGAGGATGAAGCTGCCGGAGATGGTGAAGAGTAAAACCATAGACCTCCTCCTGCTCTCCATCTCCGGGTCACTGCGGTTCTCCCCCTTGCTCTCACCCCTCAGCCCCTTACGGACCCGACTGGCCACTAAAATGTGGCGGACTGTCAGAGCGTTGAGCAGCAGGATTACAGCGAAAGGGAGGAGGAACGGAGTTAAAACCGTGTCGATCCAGTCAAATGCCACCCATCCGGGGTCAGTGTAATAACTGTCCACCGGGACACAGCCCCACGGGACATTGTCGATGATTGTCCAGGGTTCCACTGTGAAGTAGCGGGGAACGTTTTTCAGGCAGAACAGAATGCCGGTTGTTGCCAAAACCGCAGCCGCAGTTTTCCCGCTACAATATTTAGTTTTCAGCTTCTGGCAACAAATGGCGACAAACCGATCAAAGGTGAAAGCGACGGTGAACCAGACAGAACAGTCTGTAGCTGCAAACTTCAGTACTTCGTTAACACTGCACACAGGTGTGATGGTCAGGAAAGTCCAATATAAGTAATGATATCGGATCCGATACAAAATGACCGCGGTGAACAGGACCATTAGATCGGCCGCTGCCATGGCCACCAGGTAACGAGTTGTGCAGGTGGACAGGCCGCACTTTCCCCGAGACAGGATCACAATCGCCCCGAAATTCACTGAGGGAAGAGAAGGGAACGGACAATGGGCATTTACTCAACAAGGTCTCCGGGGATGAACACCGGCTCGACTTTCAGCTCAAGTTCAGGAGTGTTGGAGTCGATGCGCGGCTGCTGCAAGTTTAACAATGTCAGAGCCGGCTCCGACTTTTGCCGACCTGCCTGTCTGCTTCAGGGGAGAACATATATGGCGACGGGCGGGCGGGGTACAGGGCGGGAGGGAACGAGCAGCCACCCGCTACAATAGGCTCAATGGTACTTTCTATAGTGAACCCTGCTGCTGTTCAAAGTCTCTGATGGGGCCGGTTTCACAGACTTACTCGCTTAACCAGGGGTCTGGGGACTCGGTATCTGATGGGAACGAGGAGAGAGGCTTCCAGAGGGAAAGCATGGACAACTTAGAATCCGGAAGCAGAGTGGCTCAGTTAATGGATTCATTCTACAGCGAGTTCAGTTCAGTAACAACATACACACGCCGGTCGATCCGAGGCCACTGGTTCAAGAGAGCGATCCAATTATTGACCAATAGGCTGTCGAATCCGACTGTGAAAGATATGCTCCACAGTGCGACACAGTGTCCACAGGAGCGGGTGTTCACTCTGATCAATAACTCACACACAGTGAACTTCACAATGTGAACCCCTCTCTCCCAGTCACACCGTGCCGGAGAGCTGCCTGCCCGGCCCGAGCACTGGGACATCTCTGCGCAAGGTCCCATTGAAGGCAAGAACAACATTCTAGGAACTTGTAACATGATCAGAATCAGGTCAACACCAGTAAACACACGGAGGTATAAAACTTGAATTGTTCTGCTCACTCACTTACCAGGGATTCCAACGGCAGCAATGATCGCGTACAGGATTTTCTGCACGTCGTAATATTCCCAAAGCTTTGCCCCCATTTTTTCTGCCCAGCAACGTTTCCCCGTGAGCTACCGGTAATGTATCGGAAGGAAATGCTGGGACAGAAGATTCCTGAAGATTTTATACCATTTTCCGTCTCCACCGGGACAGGGAAATTTCAACAGAATTTAAAAATAGAGATTTTGAAATGTTTCACAAACAGATGACATCAGCCGAGTGAAATCCCTGCTGAGCCAGGTTGTGATTTATTCAGGGAATTGATTGAGAAACTCCAACGAAGGGAATTGTGGCGATAGATACTGAGGGATTGGAAATTGGGAGCGGCGGCATTGTTCCAGCAAAGGGGATGTTGTTTCAAACTCCATCAGATCCAACTCTCCAACTCATGGTGTTAGTCTGATTTCCTTCAATCCGTTCACTCAGCAAGACAATGCCATATTCCAGCGACCCTCTCATGTCTTCTGGCTGGTGCCCAGTTTGCAGGTGGACTGCACTGGGCGACATTTGTCCACAGGTTGAGGAATTAGTTCAACACATCACCTCGGACTAACATGCCCCCCTCCACTCTGCTTCACCACTCAATATGATCGCGGCTTCACTGACTGTAACCTCAACCCCACACTCCCTCTGACCCCGTAACCATTCACTCCCTGCTTGCCTGGAATTGATGTAACTATACCGTGGGGCAATAAAAGTATCTGCCTTCATCACCTCTGAGGTGGAACGACCCAAAGACTCACGACACTCAGAGAACAGAAACATTGACGCCTCAGAGTTGCCCTAAACCGAACTAAAACGGCGAATGATGCAGCACATCTCCCTCCTCTCGTTCTCTCTCCCTCCATCCTAAGGGCTGTCCTCTCTCTGAAATGTTATTCTCTTACCTAGAGTATCTATTTTCCCACTCTGCTCCGCCATCTCTCCGCAGCCCTCTCTCTCCGTACCCCTCCCTATCTTCTCCCTCTCATTGCATATCTCCATCTATTTCTCTGTGCCTCCCTGATCCTTCACTCTCTCCCTTTTGCCAACCCACTCGTTCTGAACTCCCCTCAATCTTCAGTTTCTCACTCTCCATTTGATATTTCACTCCCTCCATCCATCGTTTTCTATATTTCTCCATTTCATCTTAGTACTCCCTATCTCTTCTCCATTTCCCCCAACTCTCCTCCTGCTCGCCCTAACTTCTCTCTCCAACGTCCTTCTTGGGAAGTGCGGGTAAAACGGTTAGGCACCATGGGACGTAACGTTTGTCGCTATACTCCTCCGACATACACCAAGAGCCCTCCCAGATGAGACTGAGGTTCACCTGCAACTCCTCTGCTCATCTACAGTATGCGGTGTTCCAGATATGGCCTCGTTACATCAGCGTGGCGAAGCATAGACTCGGCGATCATATCAACATAGACCCTCGTTCCGCCTGGACCTGGCGGATCTCCCCGTCGTTAAATCCCCTTCCCCCACTGACCTTTCTGTCGTGGGCATTCTCCATTGCCAGGGTGACTGAATAAGGCCACTCCTTGGGAAGGTTGGGCGGCGCGACCGACATTGCAGCGGCCTCTGCAGTCGTCAGTCTCGTTTTTTATTTTGTCCCGTTGAGTGTAGTTTGTAGTGTTTATTTAATTGTTTTTAATTGTGTATGTGTGGAGGCCGGGGGTTGGGGAATTTTTAACTATCTTCCCTGTATGGTGGACCCGACCTTTTCTATGTCCGTACTCTGTTGTCCTTCGGACCTAGCACCGTGGAGCGGCCACTAAACGGAACGATCTGGGGGCTCCAGTCTCGGAACCTGCGGACTGACCACCGGAGCGTGGAGAGCAGTTGTGGCGTGCTGCTGCAGCCCGACTCCGGAACTTCGGAGGCTCCAGCCGCAGGTCCGATGGGCGGTAACAGCGTGAGCTCGCGGGTCCCTGGTGGGAGACCGCTTTTCCGAGCTTCCGCAACGGCAACTTCGCCCGCCCGAATTGTGGGGTTGATGGCGACCTGGAGCGGGGCGTTACATCGCCCGGGGCGGCCTTAACGACCGCGGTAATGTCCAGCGCAGCCGGGGGCTCCAACATCAAGACCCGGGCAGCATCTTACATCTCGCGGCGTGGCTTTAACGGCCGCGGGACTTACCATCGCCGCCGGGGCCGGGAGAAGAATGGAACATAGGGAGAGACACGACTTTGCCTTCAATCACAGTGAGGTGGGGATTCACTGTGATGGATGTTTGTGTAAATTGTGTTGGTTTTGTGGCTTCGTTCTTTTCATGTTGTATGACGGCAGAACACACATTTCGTTTGAACCGCATTTGAGGATAAAATGACAATAAACGGTATTGTATTGTATTGTATTGTATTCATATTCCACTTAGTTGCCTTACAACCTAATGGTATGAACATTGAATTATCCAATGTTAGGTAACCAACGTGTAAGTCCCCGCTTCCCCGCGCTCATCATCGCGCCTCACCCGGACTCCCACATGTTCATCCCCTCTACCTCCGCTCCACCGATACTCCTTACTCTCTCTTTCTAATTCCATCCTCTTCAATCTTCATCCAACATCTTTCATCTTTTAAATTCAAGTTACAACCACCTGAATATGAAAACACTTCCGCTCATCATTCATATCACTCACTCACTCATTGATATCACTCACTCACTCACTGACTGATATATTGCCTTGTCCTTTCGCCATCTGTCCCAGTCTTCTCCCACGTTCCACCCCAATCAGTTTGAAGGAGGTTTCCGAGCCAAACGGTCACCTACCATGTTCGTAGACTGCTTAGGAAGTTTGGCATGCTCCCTACAACTGCCAGCAAATTGTACAGATGCACCATAGGAAGCATTTTATCGGTGTGCATCACAGTTTGGTTTGGAAACATCTCCATTCAAGGCCGCAAGAAATTACAGCGAATTGTGGACGTAGCCCACCCATCACTCAAACTAACCTCTCTTCTATTGACTCTATAGATACGTCACGCTGCCTCGGCAAGGCCAGCAACATAATCAAGGACGTGTCGCAACCTGGCCATTCCCTCTTCTCTCCTTTCCCATCAGGCAAAATGTATAGAAGTGTGAAAACGAACACTTCCAGATTCAGGAACAGTTCCCATTTGTTATAATACACTACCAATAGAGATCAGCCTTTAACTACTCTTTACCGCATTGGTTATCCAGGGGGCACAGCTTATGAATAAGGGGTCTGCCATTTAGGACTGAAATCAGGAGAAACCTTTCCACCCAGAGAGTTGTGAATCTGTGGAATTCTCTGCCACAGGTGGAGGCCGGTTCGCTGGATACTTTCAAGAGAGAGATAGATTTAGCTCTTAATGATAGCGGAGTCAGGGGATATGGGGAGAAGTCAGGAACGGGGTATTAATTGGGGATGATCAGCCGCGATCACAGTGAATAGCGGTGCTGGCTCGAAGGGCCGAATAGCCTACTCCTGCACCTATTGTATATTCATTGTGTGTTGTCTATTGCTTTGAGGAAGGACATTCTCGATGAATTTCATTCTCCACTTTGTCCATTAAAAACACAGGGTAGACTACAAATCCCATGGTGCTTTGCGCGTACTTCACCTCTCGGCTACAGAATTACGCCAGTCCCGCCTGGGTCGCCCCTGATTGGATGGCGAGGATGTCCATCACCGCTCCTCTTCTGCCCGATTGGAGGCGGCATACGTCAGTCAACCTGCAGTCCCCGTCCCGCCTCCTCCTCCCCCCCCCCCATTGGATGAAGAATAAGGTGGCGCGACAGCGGTACATCCCCCGCTCTACCACCCTAATTTCCATCTACCTCCCTGTACCCCTCTATTCCCCTATACTCCATCTACCCCCGCTCCCCGTCTCTATCACACTCTGCCCGCCTCTATCACCCTATATCCTCATCTTCCTCCTCTAACCTCCTCTAACACCCTCTATCCCCTCTAACCCCCTCTATCTCACCTCTACTACCTCTCTAACCCCCTAGACCCCACTCATCCCCACCGCCTCTAACCCTCCCTAACCCCCTCTACCCCCTCTAGCACACTCTATGCCCTCTTGCTCCCTCTACCACCTCTAACCCACTCTATCCCCCTCTATCCCCCTCCATCACCCTCTAACCCCGTCTACCCCCATTTATCCCCGATCATCCCCTTTACCCCCCTCTACACCCTCTGCCACATCTAACCCCCTCTATCGCCATCTATGCCCCTCTAACCACCTCCACCCCCTTCTCCCCCTTTCTCTCCCTCTCACTCTCTTCCCCTCTCTCTTCTCCTCCCTTTCTTCCCTCTCTCTCTCGTCTCTTTATCCCTATCTCTCTCGCTCTCCCATCTCTCTCACACTTTCCTCTCTCTTTCTCCCCAGTCTTTCTGCCCCCTCTCCCTCTTCCTTGTTCTCTATCCCCCCCTCTCTCTCTCCCCTCTCTCTCTCTCTCTCCCTCTCTCTCCCTCCCTCCCCCCCCCCCTCTCTCTCTCTCTCTCTCTCTCTCTCTCTCTCTCTCTCTCTCTCTCTCTCTCTCTCTCTCTCTCTCTCTCTCTCTCTCTCTCTCGTTACGAAAAACATTAATTATCCTCCTTTATATCGACTTGGGGTTACTGAACACCCCGCGGTGTAGGCATACGCTCGACCGCGCTTTGCGGTTGCAACTCCTAGACAGTAGAACAGCATCCCTCTCACCATCAGAACAGTTCTCTCCATCGACTCCTTTAAGTCGAGACTTAAAAGTAATCTCCCAAGACTTTCTTGTCGTCCTCTGAGCGAAGGCTATATGTATGTAGTGATGTTTGTATTCCATCAACATATTGCATTGTATGCAACATAATACATTTCGTGTACAACTTCTTTTTTTTGTAATAAAGTTTAACATATAATAGAAAAAAAATAAAAGTTAAAGAGAAGAATAAGAATAGTAGTGAAGTGTGGTCCGCAGTAACCATATAACCATATAACAATTACAGCACGGAAACAGGCCACCTCGACCCTTCTAGTCCGTGCCGAACACATAATCTCCCCTAGTCCCATATACCTGCGCTCAGACCATAACCCTCCATTCCCTTCCCATTCATATAACTATCCAATTTATTTTTAAATGATAAAAACGAACCTGCCTCCACCACCTTCACTGGAAGCTCATTCCACACAGCTACCACTCTCTGAGTAAAGAAGTTCCCCCTCATGTTACCCCTAAACTTCAGTCCCTTAATTCTCATGTCATGTCCCCTTGTTTGAATCTTCCCTACTCTCAGTGGGAAAAGCTTTTCCACGTCAACTCTGTCTATCCCTCTCATCATTTTAAAAACCTCTATCAAGTCCCCCCTTAACCTTCTGCGCTCCAAAGAATAAAGCCCTAACTTGTTCAACCTTTCTCTGTAACTTAGTTGCTGAAACCCAGGCAATTGTACACCATACTCCAGAATTGGCCTCACCAATGCCTTGTACAATTTTAACATTACATCCCAACTTCTATACTCAATGCTCCGATTTATAAAGGCCAGCACACCAAAAACCCTATCTACATGAGATTCCACTTTCAGGGAACTGTGCACAGTTATTCCCAGATCCCTCTGTTCACCTACATTCTTCAATTCCCTGCCATTTACCATGTAAGTCCTATTTTGATTTGTCCTGCCAAGATGTAGCACCTCACACTTATCAGCATTAAACTCCAATTGCCATCTTTCAGCCCACTCTTCCAACTGGCATAAATCTCTCTGTAGACTTTGAAACTCTACTTCATTACCCGCAACCCCACCTATCTTAGTGTCATCTGCATCCTTACTAATCCAATTTACCACACCATCATTCAGATCATTGATGTACATGACAAACAACAGTGGACCCAACACAGATCCCTGTGGCACCCCACTCGTCACAGGCCTCCAACCTGACAAACAACCATCCACCATTACTCTCTGGCATCTCCCATTCAGCCACTGTTGAATCCATCTTGCTACTCCACCATTAATACCCAACCATTGCACCTTCTTAACCAACCTTCCATGAGGAACCTTGTCAAAGGCCTTACTGAAGTCCATATACACAACATCCACTGCTTTACCCTCATCAATTTCCCGACTAACATCTTCAAAAAATTCAAGAAGATTAGTTAAACATGACCTTCCAGGCACAAATCCATGTTGAATGTTCCTAATCAGACCCTGTTTATCCAGATGCTTATATATATTATCTCTAAGTATTCTTTCCATTAATTTGCCCACCACTGAAGTCAAACTAACAGGTCTATAATTGCTAGGTTTACTCTTAGACCCCTTTTTAAACAATGGAACAACATGCGCAGTACGCCAATCCTCCGGCACTATTCCCGTTTCTAATGACATTTGAAATATTTCTGCCATAGCCCCTGCTATTTCTACACTAACTTCCCTCAATGTCCTAGGGAATATCCTGTCCGGACCTGGAGACTTATCCACTTTTATATTTCTCAAAAGTGTCAGTACTTCCTCTTCTTTGATCCTCATAGTTCCCATAGCTACTCTACTTGTTTCCCTTACCTCACATAATTCAATATCCTTCTCCTTGGTGAATACCGAAGAAAATAAACTGTTCAATATCTCCCCCATCTCTTTTGGCTCTGCAGATAGTTGTCCACTCTGACTCTCTAATGGACCAATTTTATCCCTCGTTATCCTTTTGCTATTAATATAGCGGTAGAAACCTTTCGGATTTACTTTTACCTTACTTGCCAAAGCAACCTCATATCTTCTTTTAGCTTTTCTAATTTCTTTCTTAAGATTCTTTTTACATTCCTTATACTCCTCAAGCACCTCATTTACTCCATGCTGCCTATAATTATTGTAGATCTCCCTCTTTTTCCGAACCAAGTGTCCAATTTCCCGTGAAAACCATGGCTCTTTATAATTTTTACGATTTCCTTTCAACCGAACAGGGACATAAAGATTCTGGACTCTTAAAATTTCACCTTTAAATGTACTCCATTTCTCTTCCACATCTTTCCCATAAAACAAACTGTCCCAATTTACTCCTTTTAAATCCTTTCGCATCTCCTCAAAGTTAGCTTTTCTCCAATCAAAAATCTCAACCCTAGGTCCAGTTTTGTCCCTCTCCATAATTATATTGAAACAAATGGTATTGTGATCACTGGACCCGAACTGTTCCCCAACGCATATCTCTGCCACCTGACCCATCTCATTTCCTAACAGGAGGTCCAGTACCGCCCCTTCTCTAGTAGGTACTTCTATGTATTGTTGCAAAAAACTATCCTGCACACATTTTACAAACTCCAACCCATCCAGCCCATTTACAGAATGTGTTTCCCAGTCTATGTGTGGAAAATTGAAATCTCCCACAATCACTACCTTGTGCTTACTACTAATATCTGCAATCTCCTTACATATTTGCTCTTCCAATTCTCGCTCCCCATTTGGCGGTCTATAATACACCCCTATAAGTGTTGCTACCCCTTTCCCATTTCTCAGTTCCACCCAAATAGCCTCCCTAGACGAGCCCTCTAATCTATCCTGCCAAAGCACTGCTGTAATATCTTCCCTGATAAGCAATGCAACACCTCCACCTCTCTGTTGCCCCTCCAATTCTATTACACCTGAAGCAACGAAATCCTGGAATATTTAGTTTCCAATCACAGCCCTCCTGCAACCATGTTTCACTGATCGCCACAACATCATACTTCCATGTGTCAATCCAGGCTCTAAGTTCATCCACTTTTCTTACAATGTTCCTAGCATTAAAATATACACATTTAAGAAACCCACCCTCTCTTATTCTCTGATTATTTTCTTTTTCTTTTCTCTCCCCTACATTTCGGGTCAGAGTGCTACCATTCTCTGCCCCCTGCTTCACAATGATCTGGCTTTCCCCCATTTGAGTCCCCCCCCCAACCATGCTTCAAATCAGGATATTGGTCACAAGTGCTTTTTCTGTACACACCTTTCCCAATGTCCTTCTCCTTAATTTATCCTCTCACTCCACCTAACTCCCTATATTCTTACTTTCAGGACTCTCTACCTAACTCCTTATTTTTACCTCTTCTCTTTTTTTACCTATATCGTTGGTACCTATATGCACCACAACCTCAGGCTCCTCTCCCTCCCATTTCAGGATTTCTTGGGCACGTTCAGACACACCCCTGACCCTGGCACCAGGGAGGCAAACTACCATCCGGGACTCCTGTCTGCATCCACAGAATCGCCTATCCGACCCCCTGACTATAGAGTCCCCTATTACAATTGCCCTCCCCTTCTTTTCCTTACCCTTCTGAGCAACCGGACCGGTCTTTGTGCCAGAGACCCGGCCGCTGTTGCTGCCCCCAGGTAGGCTGTCCCCCCCACCCTTACTCAAGCATGAGTACTTATTTTCCAGGTGTACAGCCACCGGGGTACTCACCAGTCCCTGCCTCTGCCCGTTGCCCTTCCTAACTGTGACCCAGTTTTCTGTCTCCCGTGGTCTTGGAGTGACCACCTCCCTGTAACTCCTTTCTATGACCTCCTCGCTCTCCCTGAGCAGACAGAGGTCATCGAGTTGCTGTTCCAGGTTCCTGACACGGTCCCTTAGGAGCCCCATCTCGACGCACCTTGCGCAGATGTGGACGTCTGGAGGCCACTCCGACTCCATGACCTCCCACATCTGACATCCAGAACAGTAAACTGCACTGGCCTTCATTGTCCCCCTTATCCAAATACAATAAAGCCTTACAATTACAATACAAATACAATATTGTATTGTATTGTATTGTATTGTATTGTATATCTTTATTGTCATTTCCTGAGTATTCGCATGCCCAGAGGAAACAAAAAAACGTTGCTCAACCAGTGTCCATTCAGTGTGCATGAAAAAATAAATAGAAATAAAAAAAATACATGTATCATGAACAAATTTAACTCTCTACTAAACATTCAACAGGCGTTCCGACCGGCAGCGGCACAACAGTGGCTCTGCTGCAGTGTGGGGGTTTGTACGCGATACTTGGCAGGGGGCAAAGTCCATTTAGCAGTCTTATAGCCTGTGGGAAGAAGCTGAGGAGCATCCTGCTGGTTTTGCAGCTAATGCTCCTGTACCTCTTCCCAGATGGCAGGATGGAGAAAATGTCATGCGATGGGTGGTAAGGGTCTTTGATGATGGAGATGGCTCTGCTGATACATCTCTCCCTGTATATGTCCAGCAGGAAGGGGAGTGGAGCACCAATAATCCTGCTGGCGGTCTTCACTATCCTGTCTAGTTGGTGCCGTTCGTACGCCTTGCAGCTCCCGAACCAGGAAGTGATGCCGTAGGTCAATGTGCTCTCGACCGTCCCCCTATAAAAAGTCCGTAGGTGTGTAGTGGGGAGGCCTGCTTTACGTAGTCTTCGGAGAGGGTGAAGTCGCTGCTGGGCTCTCTTGACCAGAGCTGTGGTGTTGGCCGTGGACGTCAGGTCATCAGACAGATATAGTCCTAGGAACTTCATGCTGCTGACCCTTTCCACATCAGCTCCGTCGATGTGCAGAGGTGTATGGTGTTGTTTCCCCGCCCTCCTGAAGTCAACCACCATCTCCTTAGTTTTTCCCACGTTAAGAATGAGGTTGTGGGATTTGCACCAACCTGTGAGCAGCTCCACCTCCATCCTGTACGCCGATTCATCATTGTCACTGATGAGACCCACCACTGTTGTGTCATCAGCGAACTTGTTGATGAAGTTGTTATTGAGTCTGGCAGTACAGTCGTGTTTCAGCAGAATAAGCAGAAGGGGGCTTAGGACACAGCCTTGGGGTGAGCCAGTGCTCACGGCTATGGTTTTTGATGTCCTACTGCCCACGCTGACTGTCTGCTCCCGTTGCGACAGAAAGTTTTGGGCCCAGTTGCATGTGCCAGCATCAACCCCCAATAGCAATCAGCCAATCAGCTGCTTCTGCTGGTCCTCTTCCACCAATCAGAGGCTTCCACCAGAATCAGAATCCTTCTCTGGAATTGAGATGGAACGTTGCAGATTTGGGTTTTTATACTCACAGCTCCAGGTAAGTCCTCCTCTCACCAACGGCTCTCCGGGCCTCTGTAGAAAGCAAGCCCCGCGCTGTTTTATACTCACAGCACCAGGTAACTCACCAACGGCTCCCCGGGCCTCTGTAGAAAGCAAGCCCCGCGCTGTTTTTATACTCACAGCTCCAGGTAAGTCCTCCTCGCACCAACGGCTCCCCGGGCCTCTGTAGAAAGCAAGCCCCGCGCTGTTTTTATACTCACAGCTCCAGGTAACTCCACCTCGCACCAACGGCTCCCCGGGCCTCTGTAGAAAGCAAGCCCCGCGCTGTTTTTATACTCACAGCTCCAGGTAACTCCACCTCGCACCAACGGCTCCCCGGGCCTCTGTAGAAAGCAAGCCCCGCGCTGTTTTTATACTCACAGCTCCAGGTAAGTCCACCTCGCACCAACGGCTCCCCGGGCCTCTGTAGAAAGCAAGCCCCGCGCTGTTTTTATACTCACAGCTCCAGGTAACTCCACCTCGCACCAACGGCTCCCCGGGCAGTAATTGGCATTAAATGAATGATGAAGGATCAGTAAACTGCCTGCTTGAGTGTGAGCAAAAAAAGGGAAGAAAAAGAAAAGGAAAACATTGCCCCAAAGAGAAGAGGGCCTTAGGATGGGAAATGAAATAAGTAAACAATCCAAAGAAGGTAGCGCTAAACAAAAAAGAAAGGGATGTACCTAATTCATAACGATTCACACCCATCACCTAGTTCTAAAACAACAACTTTCTAAGGTTATGCTGCACCATATTATACATGTAACAAATCAATATAAGGTGACCATATTCATAAGTATTGTTCTTGTTTTCCTGTTTTGAACAAGTCAATTATTCGGATGACCATTTTGATACAGAAAAGTTGTGATCTTGTTTTTAAACCGTTAAAACAAGTCTAAAATTTTTGCTCGAAGATAGTAATTCTCATTTGGGTCCGAAATAAATTTGTTATCAAAAATGTCCTTAAAAATGTTGAGGTTTTGATAGGAACGTTAATTGTTGAACTTTTGTGTGTCACATAAGGGGGACACATAATCCTCCCATCTGTCTTTGGGATTTTCTGTAGCCAATTCTTGTTCCCATTCTTTTCTTATATCTATATTTTAAATATTATTATAAAATATGATGTTCGGTGATCCAATTCTACCTGTCTATTCATGCCTTTTTCTCGAAGTTCCAAATTCAAATTTTAATAACTTGTGAGAGTTTTTTCAAATAATCTCGTGTTTGTAAGTATCTAATATATTGCTTGTTTTCAAAATTGTATTTAAGCTGTATGTCTTGGAATGGTAAATGTTTTCCCTCTTCAAACATATCTTCCCAAGTCTTAATTTCTAATCGTTTCCAGAGGGTAAACGTTATGTCAATAGTCGATGGCTTGAACGCCGGGCTGTTGACTATCGATGAGAGAAGCGAAAAATCTCTTAATTTAAGAGAGGATTTTATTTGTCTCCAAATTCGTATTGTGCTGTGAATCATCGGGTTTCTCTTATAGATTGTGTTCTTCAGTTTTATAGGGAAGAAAATGATCGCTCCTATGTTAAAAGGAGTGCAATCCCTCTTCTCCATTATTGTCCATTCTGCCTGTTGGGATGAACTGTACAACTCATAAATTATAGAAAAATAGTAACAAAGATATGAGGTGCAGGGGTAGGCCATTCGGCCCTTCGAGCCTGCACCGCCATTCAATGTTATCATGATCAGTTGGCTGATCATCCAACTCAGGATCCTGTACCTGCCTTCTCTCCATACCCCCTGATCCCTTTAGCCACAAGGGTCACATCTAACTCCCTCTTAAATATAGCAAATGAACTGGCCTCAACAACCTTCTGTGGCAGAATATTCCAGAGATTCACCACTCTGTGTGAAACATATTTTTCTCATCTCGGTCCTGAAAGATTTTCCCCTTATCCTTAAACTGTGGCCCCTTGTTCTGAACTTCCCCAATATCGGGAACAATCTTCCTGCATCTAGCCTGTCCAACACCTTAAGCATTGTGTACGTGTCTATAAGGTCCCCCCCCCTCAGTCTTCTAAATTCTAGCGAGTACAATCCGAGTCTATCCAGTCTTTCTTCATATGAAAGTCCAGACATCCCAGGAATCAGTCTTGTGAACCTTCTCTGTTCCCTCTCTATGGCAATAATGTATTTTCTCAGATTAGGAGACGAAAACTGTACGCAACACTCCAGGTGTGGTCTCACCAAGACGCTGTACAACTGCAGTAGAACCTCCCTGCTCCTATACTCAGATACGTTTGCTATGAATGCTAGCATACCATTCGCTTTCTTCACTGCCTGCTGTACCTACATGCCTACTTTTAATGACTGGTGTACCATAACACACAGGTCTCGTTGCATCTCCCCTTTTCCTAATCGGCCACCATTCGGATAATATTATAATATTTTTAATATTACTGATATGTTTAATGTTCACTGCCCAATGGTGGTACATAAAGTTTGCAAGAGTGAGTCCACCGCATTCTTTAGGTTTACATACATGTCTTCGTTGAATTCTATGGGATTTATAGTCCAATATGAAAATTGTAATGTATGAGTCAAACAAAAAAATTAGGTATGTATGTAGGTATTGATTGGAATAAATATAGTATTTTGGAAGAAAATTCATTTCCCCCCTTTTTTCTAGTAAATCGCCCCTGTACTCTCTCTATTTTGTTGACATCCTTCCTATAATTAGGCGACCAAAATTGTACCACATACTCCTGAATTGGCTTCATTAAAGCCTTGTACAATTTTAACATTACATCCCAACGTCTATACTCAATGCTCCGATTTAAAAAGGCCAGCACACCAAAAGATGTATTTCCCACCCTATCTACATGATATCCCCCCTTAAGCAAACTACGCACAATTATTCCTAGATCCCTCTGTTCAACTGCATTCATTAATTCGCTACCACTTACCATGCATGTCGTATTTTGGTCTGTCCTGCCAAGATGTAGCAACTCCTTCTTCCATCTTTCAGCCCACTCTTCCAAACGGCCTACATCTCTCTGTAGACTTTGAAAATCTACATCATTATCCACAACACCACTTATCTTGGTATCATCTGCATACTTACTAATCCAATTTACCACACCATCATCCAGATGATTGATGTACATGACAGAAAACAGTGGACCCAACACAGATCCATGAGGCACCCCACTAGTCACCGGCCTCTAACCTGACAAACAGCCATCCGCCATTACTCTCTGGCATCTCCCATTCATCCACTGTCGAATCCATCTTGCTACTTCACCATTAGTACGCACAATTGAACCTTCTTAACCAACCTTCCACGAGGAAACATGTCAAATGCCTTTCTGAAGTCCATATAGACAACATCCACTGCTTTAGCTCATCAATGTCCCTAGTAACCTCTTCAAAGAATTCAAGAAGATTAGTCAAACATGACCTTCCAGGAACAAACCACGTTGACTGTTCATAATCAGATCCTGTTTATCCATATATATATATATATATATATATAATCTCTAAGTATCGTTTCCATTAATTTGCCCACCACTGACGTCAAACTAACAGGTCTATAATTGCTAGGTTTACACTTAGAACCCTTTTTAAACAATGTAGCAACATGCGCAGTACGCCAATCCTCCGGCACTATTCCCGTTTCTAATGACATTTGAAATAGTGTTGTCACAGCCCCTGCGATTTCTACACTAACTTCCCTCAATATCATAGGGAATATCCTGTCGAGACTTGGAGACTTATCCACTTTTATATTTTTCAAAAGTGTCATTATTGCACTTCTTTGAAACTCATATTATCCATAGCTAATCTACTTTTTTCCCTTACCCCACATAATTCAATATCCTTCTCCTTGGTGAATATCGAAGAAAATAAATTGTTCAATTTCTCCCCCGTCTCTTTTGGCTCTGCAGATAGCTGTCCACTCCGACTCTATAATGGACCAATTTTATCCCTCGATATCATTTTGCTATTAAAATAGCAGTATAAAACCTTTAGGTTTACTTCCACCTTCCTTGCCAAAGCAACCGCATATTTTCATTTAGCTTTTCTAATTTATTTCTTAAGATTCTTTTAACATTCTTTATATTCCCCAAGCACCTCATTAATTCCATTCTACCTATAATTATTGTAAATCCCTCTCTTTTTCCGAACCAAGTGTCCAATTTTCCTTGAAAACCATGGCTTTTTCCAATTTTTACTATTTCCTTTCAACCGAACAGGGACATAAATATTCTGTACTTTTAAAATGTCACCTTTAAATTTCCTCAATTTCTCTGTACATCCTTCCCATAAAACAAAATGTTCAAATTCACTCATTTTAAATCCTTTCGCATCTCCTCAAAGTTAGCCTCCCTCCAATTAAAAATCTCAACCCTAGGTCCAGTTCTGACCCTCTCCAAAATTATATTGAAACTAATGGTATTGTGATCACTGGACCCGAAGTGCTCCCCAACGCATACCTCCGCCACCAGTCCTGTCTCATTTCCTAACAGGAGGTCCAGCACCGTCCCTTCTCTAGTAGGTACCTCTATATATTGCTGCAAAAAAACCTATCCTGCACACATTCTACAAACTCCAAACCATCCAGCTCATTTACATAATGTGTTTCCCAGTCTATATGTAGAAAATTGAAATCTCCACACAATCACTGCCTTGTTCCATCTTATTTTTTTTTAAATTTCGAAACGCCTGATATGAAATTATCGATCCTCTGATAAATGCCTTAAACGATTACCATAGTAATGAGGGTGATATACCTGGTGTATCATTGGTCTAAAAAACATAATTCCATCTGTTGTCTTAAATATGCACAACCCTGAGGGTTGTTTACAATTTGTGGATTAAATCTCCAAGACAATTTTTTATTGGTCATTCATTCTATTATTAACAAGAAAGTTAATGGCGCATGATCTGAAATGATACTGATATGGTATTTGGGATTTGATGTAAATTGAATTAGTTTCGTATCAACTAAAAACTAATAAATTCATGAGTAGGTTTTGTGTACCATTGAGTAGAAGGAATATTCCCGTCCAGCTGGGTTTGCAATTCTCTATACATCTGTTATATTTGCATGTTTTACGTGTGTATTTAAGAGTTAACTTGATTTTGATTTAAAGTGTAGCCTTTTTTGTTGTGTTGATTATCCAAATAATTTTCGAGAACGCAATTGAAATCTCCTCCAAATATCACATTTTGATCATTAAGGTCTGAGATTAAATTCAAAATGTTGTTAAAGAAATGAGGATTATCAAAGTTAGGCGCATAAATATTTACCAAGGTAACTGAGATCGAGTTTATTTCTCCCGTAACTATGACATACCTCACATTGTTGTCTATTATTTTATTCTTTGGTTTAAATGGTATTACTTTTCGAATTATAATTTCGAATTATAAGAATATTATTTCGGCATTTAATGATTTAAATTGTACCAATATATTACCTCTTTTGATTGGATCATTCATACCCCTTACGTTTCAGCTGCAAAACGCAATTCGACCTATTTTATTTTGTGTAATGTCTTGCATTTTAAATTAATTTAATACATTTATGTCATATGGTGCAACACAATACCTTGATCTTCCAGGTGTGGAGTGTGTGCTTATCTAGTATTGGTATTATAGGCACAACCCTTTAAAATATATCCTTAAACCCCCCCAAAAAATGAAAAGTGATTCAAAAAAACCCAAGTGATATTGCAGTGTAGTGATAAAACACTGCACTACCAGCAAGAACCCACCAAAAGGAGGTATACATGATGTTTTCCACTTCCGTCGTTGTTTATTAACATACACTCCCTTTGCCAACTAATAACGGAAGGAGGAGGAGTCCGTACAAAGATATACAGAAATACATCCAACATCTAAATCTGATTAAGTCTTTTCACGAATATGTATTTACTATGTACTACCAATTGTTACATTAGACTTCATTGCTCTAAGCCATTGTCTTGCAGTAAAGTACTCCTTCAGATTGACAGGGGTTAACCAAGAGTAGATTCTTGGCTATCTTCCAATTACCTCATGTTTAAATCAATTCCCTTCCATTTAATTTCAACTGTATAAAACATTTCATGAAATACATTTCCGAATTTGTTACACCCATATTAGTATATTATTAAGTCACCGCCACTAATCTACCAGTCCGTTTGCAAATTAGAATAAATCCACCCCCTTCAGGGGTTATGATTCTCTATTCTTTATACTATTTAATTTTAGATTAATAAATGTATGTTAAATCAATACTTTATATGCTAGTCTGTAAACAAACTATAATAAAACGATGTTAAATCATTATTTTATATGTGAGTCTAAGATCAAACACATATTTTTATGACTAAATTGTTAATTCCGACTCCCTTTAATTGGGGTGTTACATGTACCGCGACTCCTTTTTTTTTCCTCATCGAACTACAGATTCGACCTTGGTTACGCATTCCAAAGCTGATAACTGACTAGACTTTGCCGCATGTAAGAATTCCGCCATCTTGACAAAGACATTTAAATATCAGTTACTTCAAAAGTCAAATGTTCTCAGCTTCTTCTCAACCAACGTTTATAGCATTTCTTTATGTTATATTTATTTTATTTCCTCCGTCACCCCACATCCTCTGGCCACTAGTATATCAGGAAGATTGTTTGTGCCCTTCTTAGTGAACACAGATCCAAAGTACCAGCTTAACTCATCGGCCATGTCCTTGATCCCCATAATAAATTCACCTTTTTCGGTCTTCAAGGGTCCAACTTTGGTCTGAACTATTGTTTTCCTCCTAAGATACAAAAATAAGCTTTCACTATCCTGCTTTATATTCTTGGCTAGATTACCATCGTATCTTTTCTCCCAGTAATGTATTTTTGGTTATCGTCTGTTGTTTTTTATAAACAATACCCAATCCTCTTGCTTCCCGTTTATCTTTACTACGTTGTACTTCTTCTCTTTAATTGTTATCCTGTCCCTGACGTCCCTTGTCAGCCACGGTCGCCCCTTACTCACTCCCCTTGGAATCCTTCTCCATCTTTGGAATGAACTGATCCTGCACCTTATGTATTGTCTGAAGAAGGGTTTCGGCACGAAACGTTGCCTATTTCCTTTGATCCATAGATGTTGCTGCACCCGCTGAGTTTCTCCAACATTTTTGTGTACCTTCGATTTTCCAGCATCTGCAGTTCATTCTTAAACACCTTCTGTATTATTCGCAGAAGCACCTGCCATTGTTGTTCCACTCTCTTTCCTGCTGGGGTATCTTTCCAATAAACTGTGGCCAGCTCCTCCCTCCCTCTTGGCTCCGGCAGTGAATGACAGAAGTCGGAGCCCGGAGCGGAGAGACTGCGGCCGCCTCTGGGATGGATGCGCTCAGGGCGCGGATTTGTTAATGAGTCGAAGCACTGAGGTGAGAGGATATTTTACCGCGCTCTTCACCTGCTCCCTGAACTTGGACTGGGTCACCGCGTAAATAAATGTGTTGGTGCAGCAGCTGAGATTCCTCAGCACATACCCGACCTCGTTAAAGATCCATTGAGAATCATTCCGGTCAGTTGCAGTCCCTGTGATCTGATAATAGACGAAGTTTACAACCAGCGTCATCCACAGGAGGATGAAACTGCCGGTGATGGTGAAGAGTAAAACCATAGACCTCTTCCTGCTCTCCATCTCCGGGTCACTGCGGTTCTGCCCCTTGCTCTCACCCCTCAGCCCCTTACGGACCCGATTGGCCACTAAAATGTGGCGGACTGTCAGAGCGTTGAGCAGCAGGATTACAGCGAAAGGGAGGAACGGAGTTAAAACTATGTCGATCCAGTCAAATGCCACCCACCCGGGGTCAGTGAAAACATTGTCCACCAGGTTACAGCCCCACGGGACATTGTCGATGATTGTCCGGGGTTCATATGTGAAGTAGCGGGGAATGTTTTTCAGACAGAGCAGAACGCCGGCTGTTGCCAGAACCACAGCCGCAGTTTTCCCGGTGCAATATTTAGTTTTCAGCTTCTGGCAACAAATGGCGACAAACCGATCAAAGGTGAAAGTGACGGTGAACCAGACAGAACAGTCTGTAGCTGCAGACATCAGTACAATGATAAAACTGCACACAGGGGTGATGGACAGGAAACTCCTATAAAAGTATCGCTTTCGGATCCGTAACAAAATGACCTCGGTGATGAGGAGCAGTAGATCGGCCGCTGCCATGGCCACCAGGTAGCGAGTGGTGCAGGTGGAGAGGCCGCACTTTCCCCGGGACAGGATCACAATCGCCACTAAATTCACTGCGGAAAGACAAGGGAACGGACACTGGACATTTACTCAACACGGTCTCCGGGGCTGAACACCGGCTCCACTTTCAGCTCAAGATCAGGAGTGTTGGAGTCGGTGCGCGGCTGCTACAAGTTTATCAATGTCAGAGCCGGCTCCGACTGTGCCCGACCTGCCTGCCCGCTTCAGGGGAGAAGAGATAAGGCGACGGGCGGGGAGGGAACGAGCAGCCACCCGCTACAATAGGCACAATGGTCCTTTCTATAGTTAACCCTGCTGCTGCTCAAAGTCTCTGATGGGGCCGGTTTCACCTTGAGCGGCCGGCCGCATTTAACCAGGTCTCTGGGAACTCGGCATCTGATGGGGACGAGGAGGGAGACTTCCAGAGGGAAGGCAGGGACACCATGGAAACCGGCAGCAGAGTGGCTCCGTTAATGGATTCATTCCACAGTGAGTTCAGTTCAGTAACAACACACACACACACACACACACACACACACACACACACACACACACACACACACACACACACACACACACACACACACACACACACACACACACACACACACACACACACACACACACACACACACACACACACACACACACACACACACACACACACACACACACACACACACACACACACACACACACACACACACACACACACACGGTAGACACACACGGCACACACACACACACACACACACACACACACACACACATCCAATTATTGACACACACACACACACACACACACACACAATCCGACTGTGACAGAGGAGAGGATCCAATCCACAGGAGAATCCAGTGTCACAGTGTCCGGGAGCGGCTGTTCACTTTGATCAATAACCTACACACCGTGAAATTCACAATGTGAAGCCCTCTCTCCCAGTCACACCGTCCCGGAGAGCTGCCTGCCTGCCTGCCTGTCCCGAGCACTGGGCCAACTCTGGGCAAGATGCCACTGAACGCAGGAACAAAATTCTGGCGGATACGGCCGGTAGCAGGGGGAGAAGAAGAGGCTTTGTTTCAGCTGTCTGAAAATAAGAAAAATCACAGCAGGGTTAATTCACAAATATTTCACTGAGACGATTGATATTCTTCACATCTACTTGCACAACGATCATCAGTTGGGAACTTGTAATATGATCAGAATCAGATCAACAACAGTTAACACACACACGGATGGAGTTATAAAACTTGAATTGTTCTACTCAATCTCTCACTTACCAGGGACTCCAACGGCAGCAATGATCGCGTAGAGGATTTTCTCCACGTCTAAATATTCATAAACCTTTTCCCACATTTCCTCTGCCCAGCGACGTGTCCCCGTGAGCTACCGGTAATGTCTCGGAATGAAATGCTGAGGCATAATATTCCTGGAGATTTTATACCATTTTCCGTCCCCACCGGGACAGTGAAGTTTCAACAGAGTTTAGAAACAGAGATTTGGAAATGATTCACAAACAGATGACATCAGCCGAGTGAAATCCCTGTGAGACAGACAGGTTGTGATTTATTCAGGGAATTGATTGAGAAACTCCAAAGACTGGGAATTGTGGCGACAGATACTGAGGGATGGAAATTGGGAGCGGGCGGGCGGGCGGCATTGTTCCTGCAAAGGGAATATGGTTTCAAACTCCATCAGATCCAACTCTCCACCTCATGTTGTTTGTCTGATTCCCTTCAATCCGTTTCACTCAGC